>NC_133769.1:248613822-248657919 GCF_003597395.2 Chelonoidis abingdonii | reverse complement strand
ATAGCTATGGAATAGCTACCCACAGTGCAACGCTCCGGAAATCGACGCTAGCCTCGGACCATGGACGCACACCGCCGAATTAATGTGCTTAGTGTGGCTGCGTGCACTCGACTTTATACAATCTGTTTTATAAAACCGGTTTATGTAAAATCGGAATAATTCCGTAGTGTAGACGTACCCTGAGAAGCAACTTGATGCTAGAGACAGAGAAAGTTTCCAGAACATCTCATGTTCAGAAAGCTCCTTTTCCATATGCAGTTGAATGTGTGGGAAGAGAGACTTGCCATGACCATCATATGTTTAAGGTACCCACTTGAAAGATTGGTTATCATCTTGTGCATCACGGTTTCTTATGTTCATCAGGGTTCTGTGGTAACAGTCAGAGCTGGTTCTTATTCTTGATGTGCTTATACAGTCAGGTGTGGGAGTGGGAGGCAGCAGTTTTATCCTGGCTTCCTCACTTCAAGATTTGCTCACAGCTCATGTTGAATGTCTGCACTTCTCTCCCGTGTATGGTTGTGTGAATGCGCTCATCCCCAGGCTGCTGACCTGTGGTATGCCAACATGCTGAGCAACCAAAAATGCTTTCTCCAAAGTGTTTGTCACATACTCAGCATGTATAAATGTTTTGAGGGAGGTTGCCATATCAACCGCTGTTAGGCATTCTGCATGCAAAGGGAGGATGGTTGACATAGCAACCAGGCAAAGATGCCTACCATTCGGCATGTGAAAGAAACAGGGTGGCTATAGCAACAGAAGAGAAGCCTTCACTGAATAGCAAGAGAGGAAATGCCTGGGCACTCAACACTAGTCCTTCACTTTGGTATGCTGGTGTCTTGAGAGAGAGTGATTACACAAGAGTGTTGGCTCTCCTCAGGCTGGATGTTGTCTTTTCTAGTCGCTCTTCATTTGTTCACAGTAATGTCATGGCAGCGTCTTCCCAGTCTGAGTGTTTCCTACCCAAAGTTGGAAGATTGTCTGGTAAGAGAGCTAGTGCTTGGAGTGTATTTTGGTATACAGTCACAGAGAAAGAGCCTCTGCAAATGTTTTAGCACCAGAGTGTCAATCAAGCTGCAACAGAGTCACTCTGGGTTATTATAGCCATGTCAGTTCCAGGATATTAGAGAGACAAGTGGGTGAGGTAATATCTTTTATTGGACCAACTTCTGTTGGTGAGAGGGAGAAACTTTCCAGCCACACAGAGCTCTTGTTCATGTCTGGGAAAGGTGCTAAGAATGTCACAGCTAAATACAAGATCAAACAGATAGTTTAGCATAAGCAGTTGGCATATATTCTAAGCAACCACTCAAGGTGAAGTGGCCTATCAACACTACTGTAGTCATAGGACAAAAAGAGGAGTTCGTGGGTTGCAAATTGTTGTGATAAACCATAAACCCATGCCTTTACTAAGATGATGATTTTTGGTGTCTAGCTAAGTTATGAATTGGATGTTAATGGGCCACTTCACCTTAAGTGGCACCTTAGCATATGTGCTATTTATGCTAAACTATCTGTTTGATCTTGTATTTAGCTGTGACAGTTTTAGGCTATAGCTACACTAGATAGCTTACAGAGGCACAGCTGTATAGATGCAGCTGCGCCACTGTAAGATCTCCCATGTAGCCACTTTATGCCGACAGGAGAAGCTTTCTCGCTTTCCCATTACATAGCGCTGTGCACACTACCACTTATGCCAGCATAACTTATTTTGCTCAGGGGGTGTTTATTCACATCCCTGAGCAACCTAAGTTTTGCCAACATAAGTGGTAGTGTAGACATGGTCTTAGTACATTTCTCAGATCTGAAGAAGAGCTCTGTGCAGCTCAAAAGCTTGTCTTCCTCACCAACAGAAGTTGGTCCAATAAAAGATACTACCTCACCCATCTTGTCCCACTATGGGTTATTAAATCACCTACAGCTGGGGATAGGGAAAATTTCTTTAAGACTTCCTCCCTGATCCAGAGTATCATCTGTCCCACAAGGCCTGCTGAGACCTCAGCAACCTGGAGTTTCCAGTCACCATGGATAGGTAGCAGAAGATATCCCATATACCCTTATACCTTAGAAGTGTAATACCCTCACTGATCTGGTGGCAGAGAGGTGTCCCAGTGTCAGAAGTATGCTAGTTTGATATACTCCGGAAAGCCCACCTAAAAACTGTGTGATAAGATGCAAATAAAGTCCACTTGATGTATGGACAGCTAAGATATAAAATTTCAAATGAAGGAATCCTCCTGGGAAAAAAAACAACAGAGGAGAAAAGAAATAGGAATGTCAGCTGTCTAGATAAATAACATAGAGCACTATAGAAAACCCTAAGAGAGATATAGTTAGGAACACAAATATCCTAGAAAACTACAGATCAGAAAGAAAAATAACCTTAAGCAGAGCAAGGCACAAATACACTTCCCTTTCTTTTTAAGTTGACAGAATCTCAAGGAAATAGTTACATTTAATTTCATTAATTTAAACACTGATTAGAACCAAAGAAAAAATGCAAAGTTTCATTAGTCTTCAGCTGTTCAAGTGACTGATGCAGCAACAGTCAATGGGAGCTCCTTATCTGACTTCAGTGAAAAAAGAATGGTGGTTAAATGTGCTACACCTGCTAGACAAGAGAGGAATTTACCACCCGCAATTTGGGGAAGTTAGTTGCTACCCTATTATTATAGAGGTATGGGAGTTCTTGCCACTTATGAGTTGGGAGCAGGAGCTGAAGAATTGGGATATGTACCTTTCGGGAGAGGAGGATTTTTCATGCTTCTAGTTCTTAGAATACCTCTTTGTGTTACCTAAAATACCCCTATATTGTAAATTGGGGGTGGGAGGACAACTAGATGAGTTGATGCAGATTGACTTGTTTGTTCAGTACTTTCCTACCTCCAAGGGAGTGTTGTATAGATAAATTTGTTAATGTTTGCAAACTACTCAGTACTACACCAATGGGGACCATATAAGAACCTTCATAGATAGCTCCACAAACACAATTATATTTTAAGTATCAAAATCTTATATGCATAGTGTTGGACCTATCATTTGATAACATAAAACATCAAAATTGACCTGCACAATTTTCAATAAAAATGGTACTTAATGTTAATAAGAAATGTGCAAAAAGTCCAGCCTGCTTTGTCACTGTGCAGTTCAAAATACATATTTATCAAGGGCACTTCAGAACTCATGCAATTTTCTCATACTCGAGATTTTAAAAATAAAACAGAAGTATATTTAGATACATTAAACTAAGAAAAACACGCCTTTAAGGTCAAACTGAAATATGCGTCTCTTCACCTTTACACATTCTGTTATAAAAGGAACATTTATGCACCTTTCTGAGAGTTAGGGCTAAAACTTGTGAGGCACTGAGGCCTTGGCTACACTGGCGCTTTACAGTGCTGCAACTTTCTCGCTCAGGGGTGTGAAAAACAAGCCCCTGAGTGCAGTAACTTACAGCGTTGTAATGTGACAGTGTAAACAGTGCCCCAGCGCTGGAAGCATAGCTCCCAGCACTGTAAGTTAATCCCCTCAGGGAGGTGGAGTATGTGCAGCGCTGGGAGAACTCTCTCCTAGCGCTGGCTCCGTGACCACACTCGCACTTCAAAGCGCTGCCGCAGGAGCGCTCCCGCGGCAACGCTTTGGAGTTTCGAGTGTAGCCAAGCCCTGAGTTCCTCTTGCAAGCCTTGAGAACTAGGGCATTTCTACATTACAGAATTAAGTTGACTTAAGTTGAATCCATGATCATAAACTGCTGTAATTACATCACTTGTGCATGTTCACACAATGCTCCTTGTGTAGCCAAAGTGTGTCCACAGTTGGTGCTCTAGAAATTATAGAGAGCAGTGCAACATGGCTAGCTATCCTACTGTGCAAATTACCACCTTCTAAGAGTTCTCGGAATGGATGATAGTGCATCATGGGGGTGGGATCACTGTCCCAGTATTCAGTTTTCTCCATCCCATCATTCCAAGGGCTTCTGACTGCGTTTTGCACCATTTTTCAACTGTTCCTATAAACTGTACGCCTGCTATCTCTTCCTGAAAGAATGGATTCTGCACTGCAGTCTTATGCTGAGTGTTATGAACACAATGTTGCTGATCCTGCAGTATTTCATGAGCTGAAACTCTGACAAAGAATCTGTGGTGACTACCCTGCTGTATGCCATGGAAAGAAACAATTCAAGATTGATGTTAACATTCATAGAGCAGCTGCACACAGTGGACTGTAGCTGTTGGGCTTGCGAAACAAGCTCTGAGTGGTGGGATCGCATTGTTATGCAGGTGTGGGATGATGAGCAGTGGCTGCAGAACTTTTGGATGTGTAAAGCCACCTTCCTGGAACTGTGTGCAGAGCTCACCCCTGCACTGCAGCACAAGGACACCAAAATGACAACTGCCCTCACAGTGGAAAAGTGAGTGGTGATCACTGTGTGGAAGCTGGCAACTCCAGACTGTTACCAGTAAATCACAAATCAATCTGGAGTTGGGAAGTCCATTATGGGGGTTTCACTGATGCAAGTGTGCAAGGAATTAATTGCCCTCTGCTACGAAGGACTGTGACTCTGGGCAATGTGCAGGAAATAGTGGATGGCTTTGTGGCAATGGGATTCTCTAATTGTGGCCGAGCGATAGATGGCATGTTTATCCCAATTTTGGCCCATTTCTCCTTATGATGGAGTACATCAACAGAAAGGGCTACTTCTGTATGGTATTGCAGGCACTGATGGATTTCCCTGACATCAATGTGGGGTGGTCAGGGAAGGTTCATGACATATGCATCTTAAGAAACACTGGCCTGAATAGAAAGCTGCAAACAGGGACTTTCTTTCCAGACGAGATGATTCCAGCAGGGGATGTGGAAATGCCCACAGTGATGCTGGGAGAACCAGCCTATCCCTTAATCCTATGGCTCATGAAGCCTTACACCTGAAACCTTGACAGCAGCATGGAGCACTTCAACAACAGGCTCAGCAGTGCAGAATGACCATTGAATATGCATTTGACAGATTAAAGGGTTTCTGGTGTTGCCTTTTTGATAGGTTAGACCTCAAAGAGAAAAATATTCCCATGGTCATAGTAGCCTGTTGCGCTCTGCATAAATTTTGTGAAGCTAAGGGGGAAAAGTTTCTCTGGGGATGGAGCATTGAGGGGGCTCGCTTGGCAGCTGATTTTGAGTAGCCAGATACCAGAGCTATTAGACGGGCTCAGTGGGGGAGGGGGAGGTATTCAAATCAGGGAGGCTTTGAAGCAGCATTTTGACAGTGAGCCCCAGTAATGTGTCTTTCTGTAATGCATTCACCCAGGCATTGTTTACTTGCCACCTTGAATGACCCTTGTGATGATTGCTGCCTGAATGTTAGTTATAGCTGCAAATATGCTGATTGCCACTGTGTATGAATTTATGCAGCAACCACCATGTGTAGGACACAAATAAAGAATCATTGGATTTCTAAGACTAAATTTTTATTAAACAGCAATACACAGATTTCCATTATTTACCAGAGCAGTCATAATGGGCATTGTGGGACACTTCCTGGAGGCCACTTAGGGTGACATAAGCAAGCATGGTGTCTACACTGACACTGCGTCGCTCTAACTTTGTCGCAAAAAGCTCCGTGACTCTCGTCAAGGTGGCTTTATTATGCCAGCATTGCAGGAGAGTTAAATCAGTGGGAGGAGCATTGCAGTGTGCAGACCTCCACTGTTTTTGTCAACAAAAGCTGACTTTTGTCAACAGAACTGTGTAATGTAGACAAGGCCCTAGACTAGAGCCAAAAAAGGGACTTAGGCACCAAATTGGCACTTTATTTACTTATTTCTATCAAGTGGAACAGTTTCAACAAGAGAAATAGATAGAAACCCACCCTGTTATTGACTGGTGGCTAGGGCACTCTTCTGGGACGTTGGAGACGTGGCTTTAAGTCCCTACTCCAAAGCAGGCAGAGCAGCAATTTAAAAACATCTCACATCCCAGATGAATACTCTAACCACTGGATCATAGATTATAGCAGGGTTTCTCTTCCTCTCTGGCTTTGTATGAGAAAGGGCTGACTTGGCGTAGGTGCCTAACTCTAGCAGAGGGTTCCTGGATGAGAATCCCAAGCAGAAGGAGGCATCTCCCTCCAGTTCCAACCTAGGCATTTAAGTCCCATTGTAGGGTGGGGCCAGTTCTCCCTACTCAGCTTGCTGGCTTCCAAGGATCCCATTATTAGGCACCTTTCTCTCCCTGGGTGTTTAACTCGGGGCTATGAAATCCAGTGGGTAGCAGGGCACCTAAAAGTTAGTTGTTACAAGATTCAATATTGAGCATTGCAACTGTCAGGAACCGGGGCCTGCAGCAGAGCTAGACTGGAAGCAGGGGCTTCACAGCCAGTCTCCGGGCACCCTAACAGACACACCTGGCCTGTATTAGGTTCCTTATTGGTTAGAAGAGTCACTGGTTGGAAGAGTCAGCAGACTCTTAAGCCCAGCAGCAGCAGCATATCAGTGACTACTCAAACCATTTGCCTATGGCTGTGATAGCTTCTTATCTGCTTGTTACAGCCTTAGCCTCAGACTTAAATAGCTCCCAGTAACCTGGTCCTGAACGTTGGCTCCAACTCCTGACTCTGATCCTTGGCTCTGGCACCTGGCCTGATTCCAGCTCTGATCTCTTTGTGCTGATTTCTGATCCATGTCCTGGTCACTGACAGCAACACCTAAATCGTTTTGTGGGTCTAGTCCTGAGTGCCTTTAAATCCCAGTAGCTTCAGGGCCTCCAAGGATCAGGCCCAATGCATCTACTACTTGCCTATGGCTATTTAAACAATCAAAATATTAAAACTAAACTCTGGTCAAGAAAGACAGTAAGAAAACTTCAGGTGTAAGATATTATTTTTTAAATTCCCAACTTTAATATATATATATATATAAAAAAAAAAAAAAAAAAAATTCCCCTCTCACCCCTATGGGTGGTATGTGTCTTCCTCAACCTCGGGTCCTCTACCAGAGGCCTGGGAGTTTGAGGGTTCTGCGCAGTATCTTAGCTGTTCCTAGCACTGCACTCTTCTGGACAGAGAGCTCTGATGTTGTTCCTGGGATCTGTTGGAGCCACTCACCCAGCTTAGGAGTCACAGCCCCGAGTGCTCCTACCACCACTGGGACCACTTTGGCCTTCACTTTCCACATCCTCTCTAGTTCCTCTTTCAGGCCCTGGTACTTCTCCAGCTTCTCATATTCCTTCTTCCTGATGTTGCTGTCACTTGGCACTGCTATATCTATCACCACTGCTGTCTTCTGCACCTTGTCTATTACCACGATGTCTGGTTGATTGGCCAGTACCTGCCTGTCCGTCTGGATCTGGAAGTCCCACAGAATCTTAGCCCTGCTATTCTCCACAACCTTCTGTGGAATCTCCCATCTGGTCTTGGGAGGGTCTAGCCCATACGCTGTGCAGATGTTCCTGTACACAATGCCAGCCACTTGGTTGTGCCGTTCAGTGTATGCTGTTCCTGCCTGCATCTTACATCCTGCCACTATGTGTTGGACTGTCTCTGAGGCCTCTCTGCACAGTCTGCACCTTGGGTCCTCTCTAGTGTGGTAGACCCCTGCTTCAATGGATCTGGTGCTCAGTGCCTGTTCCTGTGCTGCTATGATCAGTGCCTCAGTGCTGTCTTTTAGTCCAGCCCTTTCCAGCCACTGGTAGGATTTCCCAATGTCAGCCACCTCAGCTATCTGTCGATGGTACATCCCATGAAGGGTCTTGTCTTGCCATGGCACTTCTTCTGCTTGGTCTTCCTCCCATGTCTGCTGCTGCCTCAGGCATTCTCTCAGCAGCTCATCTTTGGGGGCCATCTTACTGATGTACTCCTGGATGTTCCGGGTTTCATCCAGGATAGTGGCCTTGACGCTCACCAAGCCCAGCCCGCCTTCTTTCCGGCTGGTATACAGTCTCTGGGTGTTGGACTTGGGGTGGAAACCTCCGTGCATTGTGAGGAGCTTCCGGGTTTTCACATCGGCAGCCTCCATGTCCTCCTTTGGCCAGCTCACTATACCGGCAGGGTATCTGATGACCGGCAGGGCGTATCCGTTGATGGCGTGGATCTTGTTCTTCCCACTGAGCTGGCTCTTCAGGACCTGTCTTATCCTTTGGTGATACTTGGATGTTGCTGTCTTCCTTGCCTCCTCATCGTGGTTTCCATGTGACTGTGGGATGCCAAGGTACTTGTAGCTGGTCTGTATGTCTGCTATGTGGCCCGCTGGTAGTTCCACCCCATCAGTCTTGACTACCTTCCCTCTCTTCACTACCATCCGGCCACACTTCTCCAGTCCGAATGACATCCCGATATCCTCACTGTAGATCCGCGTCAGGTGGGTTAGCGAGTCGATGTCTCGTTCATTCTTAGCATACAGCTTGATGTCATCCATGTAGAGGAGGTGGCTGATGGTAGTTCCACTCCTGAACCTGTACCCGTATCCAGTCCTTGTGATTATCTGGCTGAGGGGGTTTAAGCCTATGCAGAACAGCAGCGGGGACAGTGCATCACCTTGGTATATGCCGCACTTGATGGCCACTTGTGCAAGCTGCCTTGAGTTGACTTCCAGTGTTGTCTTCCATAGTCCCATTGAGTTCTTGAGGAAGGTCCTTAGTGTCCTGTTGACTTTGTATAGCGCCAGACATTCACAGATCCACGTGTGCGGCATTGAGTCGTAGGCTTTCCTGTAGTCAATCCAGGCTGTGCTCAGATTGGTCTGTCTAGACCTTGAGTCTTGGGCGACTGCTCTATCTATGAGCAACTGGTGTTTTGAGCCTCTGGTGTTGTTCCCAATGCCCTTCTGAGCTGTGCTCATGTACTGGCCCATGTGGTCCTGTAGCTTGGCAGCTATGATGCCTGATAGGACTTTCCATGTTGTGGGGAGGCAGGTTATTGGCCGGTTGTGTTCCCTTGCAGGGGTCTTTCATGATCAGCACTGTCCTTCCTTGTGTTAGCCAGTTTGGGTGGGAGCCTGCTGCTAGCAGCTGGTTCATCTGTGCTGCTAGGCGTTCATGCACTGCTGTTAGTTTCTTTAGCCAGTAGGTGTGGATCATGTCTGGTCCAGGTGCTGTCCAGCTCTTCATGTTTTTGACCCGCGGCTGGATGTCTTCTACTGTGATGGTGACTGGTTTCTGTTCTGGGAGATTGCTGTGCTCTGTTCTCAGGTTCATGGACGAGACAAATATATATTTGAGCATATGTCACTGTTATAGCAAAGATTTTACAGTGTTACAGCAAACAAATAATGGATACATAACTATATTGAACGAAATTCTGGCTCCACTGAATTTAAGGTGAACTTTGCCATTGACTTCAGTGGGGCCAGGATTTTACTCACTGATTTATTTATTTTTTTTGGGATTAATTACCTTATTTCCTTTTCTATTTTCCCTTATAATCTAAAAACAAAAAATCAGTTTCAGCACAAGAGCTACTTTCATTTCCAGGCCTTATAACTCTACATCATGCTTCCTTCTGTATTTAACTGAAATATTAAAACAAGTTGTATAGCATTCTGTATCAAATGCAGTACTCAGGCTAACTTGAAAATGAATCTGAATAGATGCTTTAAAAACTTCTTAATGCTGCAGGGTGGATGTGTTGGTCACATGACAGCTATACTTGAAAAGCTTGGCATCAAATCAAAATAATAAATAAATGAAGCCAAGCACTATGTTCAAGGGAAAATATTATATTTACACACCTAAATATACATTTTACTTGTGTATGTGTGAACAAGAGTTTTTTGCCTGCAAAAAACTGCAAAGAAGAACGCCCCCGTCCTGCCCCCTCTTCCAGCCCCCCACACACATACCCATCTTTGCTATACTGAGCCTGAACCATGTTTACACGTAAAATGGCTTGCTAAGGGAATGCCTTTTTTAATGTATATAAAATTGAAAATGCTATACAAATCTGCTTGCGTCTCTTCTTTTTAGGGTACTGATAACTACATACATAGAGTAGCTTCAACTTTGAAATATTATCCAAGATCTGAAATGGTAATTGCTACAATGTAAATGTTTAATGTACATATGAATGTAATTGAGACAGATTATAGTTTCCAGAGCACTTCTTTTAAAATGGAGTTCTCTGCTGATGGAGTACAGTCATATATGCTTTTATCTATTTTGATTATGTAAAAAAAGAATGTGCAATGAACTATAAATAGGTTGCTTTATTCCTTTTTTTAGTCTACTCAAAATAAAAGTACACAAATCGCTTTTATATGTAATTTTACATTTATGTGCATGCAATATAAAAATAAAGAAAATGTTTAATAGGGAAAGTTCTTGTGGATATATTTTACATATAATGTTTACCTTACATATCTGAAGGTGAAATGACTAATTTTGTGTGATATGAGATTCCTCCAAAATTATTACTAATTTAAAAAACAAGGTCAAAATATTTGTATTTCTTCACTATTGATACAAAGACATTGAAAGGATGAAAGTAAAGTTATTTTCCTTATCTAAATAGTTTTTCCTTCGTTGCATCCATACTCTGTTGTTGTAGAATGGGTGAAAAGGGCTGTTTATACAATAAAGTTCTGATAGTGTTTGCTAGATATGTTGGTTTTATTGTGACTGGCTATTAAAGTGCATAAATAGTTAAGCATCTGCCTTATGTACCTTCAGGATTGAAGATTTAGCACAGATTTTAGTTAGCACAGATATCGGTCTTAATCCTTGCGAAACCAGCTATATAATTTAACTATCACTATCAAATAGCTCAAACTCTGCAAATGATACATTTTTGGTGTACCTTTTGTTTTTACATGGGAGGGGAAAAAATCTTTCTATTTCCTCCCAGGACTTCAAATGAACAATAAACGGTTGAATATAAGTGTGTTCTAACATTGTGGTAACGCCTCTGTCCCAAATCTGGACCTTAGCATCCAAAATTTGGGGGCTTAACATGAAACTCCCCCCAAGCTTATACCCAGTTTGGCTCTGATCTCGCTGCCACCAACCAGGATTCAGTGCCTGGTACACTGAAGCCCCCCAAAATCATCCTGCGACGACCACCCAAGACCCAGAAACCTGGTCCTATCTCAAACGGGAAAACAAGTTCCTCCCCCTTTGTCTCCTCGTTGTCTGATCCCCAGCTTCCCTCCCTGGGAGACCTGGCGATGCAGTATTAAACTCCTTGAATACAAAAACAAGAGGCCAATCAACCTCATCCCTAAGCGATGCATTCAAACCTAGTAAAGCTAACATGAAGAGATTTTCACTCCCCCTCCCTTCCCTAGCACCAGAGAAAAACGACAACTCACACCAGGTTTTAAAAAAGAAACTTTATATAAAAAGAAAGAAATACAGAAAAATATACCACAAGATAAATGTCGTTACAGGCTCTTGCTTATAAAGAATTAGGAATACACAGTCGATCAAAAAATAGCCAACTTTAAACGCAGTCCAGCAATTACACACATGTAAATACAACTTACAAATACACCTATTGCTTTCCTTTGTACTTACACTTGGTAACAGAAGAGTAGAAAGAAGCTTGGAGATAGAAGGAAAGATGCTCTCACCACAGCCGGGAGAAACAAAAGACTCAAGAGTCCCCAATTCCCGCCCCTGACTTTTAAAAAAATCCAGTTTTCTGATTGGTCCTCTGGTCAGGTGTTTGGTTCCCTTTGTTCACCCTTCTCAGGTAAAAGAAACATTAACCCTTACCTGTCTACTTATGACAAACATTTACACACTCTAATATTGTTTTAATCTCAGTCTCTCACACAGATAAGCACTCAAAAGAGAAGGTAAGATATGATAACCAGATGGCTTCTTCCTATACAAAATTCCCATCATTGGTCATCCAGCTCAGCACAGTTAGCAGTGTTTTCCGGTACTAACTATGGAGCTTCAGAATGGGATTAAGTTGTTTAGAATACTGCCGAATTGTTCATGAATTGATTTGGTTGTCCTGTGCCGTTAAGAAGCATTGCTATCAAATGGACAACAGAAGCTATGAATTTCAGACATCATAGCTGACAAACAATTTATGGTTTCAGTGGAAAGGGAGTAGAAATTGATGTCCTGAAATAGTTATGCAATTCAGTTTTGATTCAATTGGTTATGAAGATAATTTTGTACATGAAATTTTTGCAAATAGCATAAAGATATCAATGTAGAATATTTAACTGCCTGTTAATGTTCAGGAATCCTTATAGATCCCATTCCTTAAAGATACTGAGTGATAGTTGTGTTAAATTTTAATTTATCCAACATCTGCTCCTGGTAAATGTAAGCAGATGTCCTTAATTATCACCTTTCAATGCTTGTATATGAATAACATGAAAAAACAAAGTTTGCATGAAGTGAAGGTAATATGCCTAGGATACAAACAAATACTGGAATGAATTAGACTATTAAATATTTATATTATACTTTGGAAATTAGTAAATAACAACTACTTGATTCAAAAGTGGAAATATTGTTTTAATAAGGCAGTTGTATTTGTTTAACTGGGAATTTACATTCATTTTCTTTTAAACTTAAACACTGTGATATCCACATATACACTCATGCTTGTCAATCTATGTTCATTTATTGGTGTAATGCCCTTTAACATTAAGTTCCCATTGCAACACAGTAGTCAGCAGAGTCTTGCTTCTGCAAGGCATTAGAGGACATATATCTTACAACTAAGGTGGAGGTAATTTTTGTTTGTGTATGGTTTACATTTTATTAAAACCAAACCAAAACTAAAGTGCTTTTTATGTTAGAGTTTAAAATTGGATTAATCTCAATTAATAATCAAATGTAATTTGTAGGCTAAAAAGGATAAATTCTGAAATGATCCATGAAAAGGGACACAGGTATCCTCTTTGTAGTGGCACTCCACTCAGGCAAATGCAACAGCAGGATCAGGGCTCTTTGGTCTGGATTCCAAAAACTGTTCACCAGCAAGAGCTGATGACAGACAACAAAAACAATGCAGGGAGCTGCATTATTCATCTCAAATGAAGTGCAGGTAATGTTATCAACTCTCATAGGTGAAACAGATCTTGGCAACTAAAGAAGAGATTTTTAAATATTTAATTTCTCTAAATAAATATATTTAAGTCTATACATGTTTTCTGCTAGGGTTTTTAGTTTTTAAAATACAAAACCTTGTTAAACACTTGTTTTACCTTTAAATAATCTGCAGGTTATTGTTAGTGTGAATACTAAATTATATTGTTTCTAATTAAGTTTAGTATTAAAATTTGTGATCCCCATAGAGTAATTAAGACTGGATTCAAGTACTAGTACTGGATGAAGATGCACCAGAAGTCAGATCAAATTCCATTGTAAATCAATGGGTAGCAAATAAACATTGGTCCACTCTGTCCATTTACACTGATTTTTTATTCTGTCTCTCTTTATGCAACCAGGTAGAGATTAATGTAACCCACGATGCTAATTAATTTGCTTCCATGCTGATTAGAAATACAATTTGTATTTTGCTAATTAGAATTACAATTATCAGCTACCAACAGAAATAGAATTACCATTTCATTTGCTTTATATAAAATAAAAGAGCCATATTTCAAATTGTGAAATTAAATGTGTGTGAAGTTTCTGGTGTTTGATGTGAACTAGTCATACATCAGATCTCTTCCTTTTATCTGACAAGCACTTCATTTTTATATGGTCAGACTTTCAAAGTTCCCCAGAACACAGCAACTCCCATTCAGAACAGTAGAAGCTGCTGAGTACTAAGTAGTTTAAAAGACTGGTTGCTTATTTAGGTGCGTCATAGTATATTTCCTCAATCTGAACCTTAGAGTTCAAATATGAGGTACTAGCATAAATTCCTCTAAGCTTATTTACCAGCTTAGATCTGATAGCGCTGCCACCAGCCAAATTCCAGTGTTTGGCTCACTCTTGGTCTCTCCCAAAACCTTCCCTGGGGATCCCCAAGACCAAGCCCTGATCTCACCACATTAGAGGAAATAACCCCCTCCCCTTGTCTTCTCTTTACTCGCTCCGAGCTTCCCCTCCCCTGTGGATGGCCCGCGGGACGACATCTCGATTTCAATGCCTTGAAATGCAAACCAGTCGAGACAGGTTTCTCTCACCTCACTCAGAGTCCTCGCAAATGCTAAGCTTGTAATCTAATCTCGAAGTAGATTTCTCTTTCCCCCTTGTCTTTTCCTCCCACCATTCTCTGGTTGAGCCGCGACCCAATCCTTTGAGCCCAACTAGAACAATTCAACAGGTCTTAAAAAGAAAACTTTATAATAAAGAAGAAAATGAAGACATAATAAATGGTCTCTGTTATTTCAAAGTGACAATATACAGGATTAATGGCTCAAAGAAAAATGAATAAAACACCTATCCAAAAGAAAACATTTAAAACATTCAGCCACTTACAAACATGTAAATACAAAAACAATATTAAAAACTTATATGTCTTATACCTCACTTATAACTGGGAAAACAGAAGATTAGAAAGCCTAAGTAGAGAGATCCCTCCTACAGAGCGCGAGAGATGCACTAGAGACAAGACCAAAGACACACACCCAAAACTCCCCTGAGCTTTGAAAATCCGGTTCCTGATTGGTCCTCTGGTGAGGTGTTTGGTTCCCTTTGTTAACCCTTTACAGGTAAAAGAAACATTAACCCTTAGCTATCTGTTTATGACAAGGTGCTGTACGGGGAGCAAAACTCTTCTGAAAATCTGGTCCTATTTGCGAGTGTGGTGCACATTTGAAAATCTGGCCAATTCTGGCCTTCTTTTATCACTTACTGTGATGAATGTGTTGTATACCCTCATAACATGGTAATATACCAGACTGTCTCCCTCTGGAATCAGCACCGCTGAATATTTACTTTCTATAATCCTAAATCTTGCTATAATTTCTATAATCATCTGCCCACGGGAGTAATTTATTGTTTGTTTAGGAAAAAATTTTACTAGAATTATGGATTTATCTGTTACAGACAATGGTAGAAATAGCATCACATGAAGTAAATGTATTCAAAATTCATTGACAATAGTGTGCCAAGGTTTCAGATGCATACCCAAATGTATATTAACAAGATTTACTGCATGGATGTGCGTGCACACGCACATACACACCAACCTGTGCTACTTGTGTGCCTGTATAAATGAGGACAGGGTACATCCAATTCCCAAACTCTATATCAGCTTCCGCTGCCAAGAACTTGTCTACCTTAGTTATGCATTGTAAAGCCTCACACTCATTACACTTAGTCAACATTTTCATTTTGAAAATGTAACTTGCAGATAATTTGTAAGCCATCTGCTATATTTCAATTTTGAAACATCATTGTTTGTAACTATTACAAATCATTTTTTTTTGTGCCACAAATTTACAGGATGAGCATAGGCCACAAGCCTAAGACACATACGGACTGCTTCTTCATTGTCAATTGGAGATAATGTAACAATTTATTTACACCATTTACAATAATATTGTCTTTTTTTGGATTACTAACATTTTATTTCACATTTGAAGTCTGTTCTGTGTATTCCAAATTGGTTGATTCCAACTAGCTGCATATTTCTTCACAAAGCTATAAAATTTAGTGCTAGTTATGTAGGCTTCCAATCACAATATATTTAGGGTAAAATCTTTTCCCTTTTGAAGTCAATAAGAGTTTAGCCATTGATATATTTAGGCTGTGTACCAGTTTAGCTATTTTGCTAACACATCTTTGCACTCAAATTTAATGAAGAAATACTTTAAGATTGTCTTCAGAACCACAACTAGCAATCAATTCAACCACATCATTTTCCCTTTTAATGTTAAATTTCATTGGTTAGTAGCAATATGAATTCTCATTTATATCAAAGCAGGTATGAACAGAGCTGAGTGAGTCACTGATTTTTTCAGACCAGTGGTTGAACAGAAATATCTGAAAAAAAATTGGCTTGTTTCAAACTGAAACTGATTTTTCTCACCAAAATGAAAAACCAAGATAAATTTTGTTCAGACTGATCAAATTTGAATATTGATTGAAATTGACACTTGAAATAAAGTATCTATTTGAATCTATATTTTCAAAACAAAACATTATTTTAAATGATATTTTCAAAATGAAATGTCAAAATGATAAATTTAAAAAATGTTGAGATGAAACATTTTAACATATCCAGAAAAAAAAACAGATTTTGGGTTTTTTTTTTTTCTTTTGATGTGGTGCAGAAATTATTTTCTAACTTTGATCCAAATTCACAAATAGTTTTCACTCCCCAAAATGCATATTTTGGGTGAATCTACTATTTGCTGAAAAAAAAAATCATCCTGCTTGAGGAAAGAGGTAACATATTTACAGGTCTAAGATTCCCTGTAGAGATGGAGGTGCCACATTCACTTAGAAAATTTTTGAAAATTTAACCCAAGGTCTCATTTAATAACTTTAATTGCAATTAGTCAAAAGAAAATAATTGGAATTTAGCAATTAAATTGTTTGAATTAAAAGTAGGGGTATGCAGACTAATAGGTTAATTAATTTCAACCAGGTAATGGGTTATTATTGCTGAGTATAACTATACAAATACTCAAGGTGTCCACGTTTGATATCTGAATTTTAAGAAAAAGGATAGTGGGCCCAATCCTGCAAAGTGACCTTAAGGCACTTGACACCTCCCAGACACTAACTGGTGCCTGCAGGAAGTGGCGCGGGCAGCAGGGACATGCTGGCTGCTGCTTCCCGCAGCTCTCATTGGCTGGGAACGGTGAACCACGGCCATTGGGAGCTGTGGGTGGCTGTGCAAATGTAAACAAACTGTCTCAGAGTCCACCAGCAGCCTCTGGGCTGCAGGCTGCCCACCACTGCTTTATGGTCTCACTCTAGCTTCCCTTACAGATCATGTGTCTCTCTCTCTTTTTCCTCATCCCACTCTCTCTGCTCATCTAGATCTGGCCTCTCCTTTGTTTTTCATACTTACTCTCCCCACTGTTAGTGCAAGAGCCTTCTACCATCTAGAATTTTCCAATAATTTTGAATCCTCCTCACAGATTCCATCTCACTTAAAATTTTAGCTGAAACTATTGATAATGTATCTTTTCTCCCTTGCCTGTTCTCATGGACAGCTGGGGAAGAGGCACACTATTTTTTCCATATCTGTATTACTTAATTCTGTAAATCATTTTGGAATGCAGTTTGTATGAAAGATTCCATAGACAGTAAAGTTGTATTATTGAAATTATTGAAAATTTGACCCTGTATGTTGTTATGCTAGAAGGTGTTAATGGCAACCATCAATCACAGATCTGGTAAAAGTTCACAAGTTTACTAAGCACCTTTTGTTCAAGTTAAATACCATATGAATACAAATGGTAGGAAAGCATACTAAAAAGGCCATTCATATATGTATTTGTATTATTTACAAAACACATTTTCAGTAAAAGTCTCTTTTTTACTTCAACAATTTATTAAATCTCAGAAAGTAAAAGAAACTGGCAAGTTAGTTAAACCCTGTAGATCTCTGAAGGAACAGGGACAACATTATTCTAGAAACTTATAATGTAAAAAAAGATTAAACAAAAGAGTTCATAATTGCTTGTGTATTGAAGCATCTCATTTCTGGAGACAAACTATCAATGTTTCCAATTCAGGAAAGCATCAGTACGCAAATTACTAAATGTAATGTATAAGAAAGTACAAGATTTCCTCATTTCTTGGATGTGAAATGTACACATTAACAACATGAGTATTCTACTGAGACATTTAAAGGAATTTTTAACCTACAAATGAAATGCACAAAAAAGGGACGCTCCTTATATAAAAATAGCAAACTACTCCAGAATTTGCTGTGGGAAGCAGGTAAAAACACCTCTTTCTTCCCAAATCAGAGGCTGCCATCTCAGATTGCAGAAAACAGAAAGCAGTAAAATGTCAGATGACACAATGAATTCTGTGTAGAAGCAATGATACAACTTGGCTAAAGCTGGGGAGAAGTATGTGATAGCTGAGGGCAGTAGAGTTGTCATCATGCTATGCAGATTTTACTATATTTCTGTTAGAAAACAGTAACTCTGTTTATATTATGCACCGCAGATGCAAGACTTTTGTATTTGTTATTTATTCCTCACCTTTCTCTCAGCTCTTTGACTTTGTAACAGCCAAAGGCATAAATTGATAATATTTCTCCTGTTTCTAGTAATGTCTGTACAACAGTATGCAATGCTTGTGTTAATTAGCTATCTGTTCTTTCATTTTTCTCCATCACTACAACTAAAATCCTAAACTAAAACTGGAGGGAAAAAAATCACATTAATCAAGTTGCAAAGTCTTCACAATCTGCTGCAGTGTCAGTGTTAGCCAAGAAACACCCCACATGCTATAAGGACAGCTTGTATGTGTATTTAATATATTATTATATATTCACTGTATGACCTTAGTGCCTAGTATCTCTAGCCATGGATCAGGACCCCATTGTGCTAGGCGCTGTACAAACTTATTTGCAACATATCATAAGTATGACCATAAATATGGAATAAACACATTTTCTGCATCAGATGAATATCTCTCTCCTGCACTCTTTCTACCAATCTAACCCTATTAGCACTATTTCTAAGATCTTTATCCTGTCAAGCAAGTTTCCCATGGTTGCTATTTTTTAAAACAGAAAGCACTTATCTCTAAAATGGTTTCTTTTCCCCTGTTACATCTAGCTCATCATAATCTGTTTTAGATTATTTTAAATTGTAAAAAATGATTTCAGAACATTTTTAGAGTCTTAGAAAATGTACGAGTATTCACACTTTCTCCTACAGCTGGTTTGCTTTTACTACTATCATCAATAGTATCTAAAGCAAAGCAGGTTTCCTAGAGGAGAATATGAACAATAGTATCAAATTGTTAAAACAGCTTTTTCTAACTTAGTGGCATTAATAAGATATGTGGCGGTGTTGTACAACATTTTATTGGCACAAGATTGAGTTGACCTCACAATACTGGTGGCTTCACTACTCATGAGTGTGTTATGTAGGTCACCTGAAACTAATGCCAATAAAAAATCTTCCTTCTCTCTTTACACCTAACACAAATAACAAAACAGAGTAGTTTAAAAAGGATAGAAAATCAGTGGCAGTAATTACTTGTTTTATCCTTCCTGGCTCTTCATATAAAAGTAGGGATGATATAACCAACTGTGAATCACTGAAAATAAAAATTAAGAGTTAGGTATCATTATTATCACTGCCATCCTTTAGTTATATTTTGTGTATGTAGAGTGTGATCCAAATCCTTTTGCAGTCAATGGGAATTTTTCCATAATGTTTTGATTAGGATTAATCTGTGTTTTGCTGTTTTGAGGATGCATATGTTTGTGTGTGTGTATGTAGGTACATGTATGTGAATATATGTTATTTTAAAGAATATGTTAATATGAATAAAACGTTTTAAAAAGACAATTCCTTCTGAAGCTGATCTTGAAAAATGTATCACGATAAGTCTATTTGTTCAGAAATATTAACATTTAATTGGCCATTTCAAAGTAATTAATAAACCACTTATTTCAATTCAATAATCTGAATATTGTGAGTTAAAGCAATTAAAATATAGAACTGATAAATACAGTATCCCTTGGATGAATGAAATCAACAGAATTTACTAGGTTTTTTACTATTACTGTTTATAAGTAACTTATGTGTCTTCTTAGTGTTGAAACTTCTATCTTTTGAGATCTCTCAAACTGACCCCCAATGACTTTCTCATGACTTTACAGTATAGAACCTCACATCTATCAAGAGAAAAACATTTTGGCTCTAATGGACTTGGTTACAAGATGACTAATAAACTAAATATCTTCACGACTTTTATGTAACAGGTTTAGGGCACCATTTCTACATTTTCTATTAATATGGATTATTAACTGTCTAATCTGAATTTACTTCCCTTCCCCATCTTCTTTCCACTTTTCTTAACATGACAAAGTAAACAGTGGACCTGATCCACTGCCAATTGAAGTGAATCAAAAGACATTCCATGGTCTTCAATCGGCATTGAAAAGGCCCGTATAACACTGACTTTTGACAGCTATAGTGTGCTGTGAAAGTTTACCCATAGAGTCTTCCAATGAACTTCAGTTCTGACCCACAGCGCCCTTAATAAAGTACTCCAATTCTGGGCCTCTCCTTAGTACAATTATGCAGTCATTTTGTAATATGACAGAAAGATCTATTTGCATACTACAAATACTGTACAATGTTTCCATACTGTAAATGCCTATGTAATTTATGAAAATCTCCTTCAAAGCCATTGATTCTATCTCTGAACATTAGACAACCAAATGTAAAAAATCCAACAACCCCAAAACTTTCACTGAAGGGACTACCATTTACTATACAAATGCAATGTGTTGTTTATAAACTCATAGACAGAAGGGAATATCATGATCATCCAGTCTGGCCTCCCACACATTGCAGGCCACAGAACTTCACCCACTCCCTACTGTAACAACCTCATATTTTGATTTAAAGACTTCGAGTTACAGAAAATCTATCACATAGTGTAGTTCAAACCAGCAACTGAATAGTACCCCATGCTGCAGAGGAAAGTGGGGAAAAAAACCCTACGGTCTCTGCCAATCTTACACAGGAAAAATTCCTTCCCAACCCCAAATATGGTGATCAGTTAGACCCTGAGCATATGGGAAGCCCCATGAGCCAGATACCTGGGAAAGAATTCTCTGTAGTAACTCAGAGCCCTCCACATCAGAGACCTGTCCCATCCCTGGCCATGGGAGATATTTACTAATAGTAGTCACTACATAAACTCCATAAAATTATCAAGCAATTAGGTTCCCTCTCCCCCCTTTCAATTCTCGTATTAATTCCTGTCTTTTCCGATTTTCCCATGTGGAATTGTATCAAATTCTTTACAGAAATCCAGGCCAGGTATATTAGATCTACTGCATTTCCTTTGTCTAGAAACTCAGCTATCTTCGCAAAGAGATCAGGTTGGCCTGGCATGATCTACCTTTTGTAAAACCATGTGTTATTTTATCCCAATTACCCTTTACTCTATTATTTTAACTACTCTGTCTTTCAAAATTTGCATACAGTTGAGATCAAACTAACAGGCCTGTAGTTTCCCAGATCACTTTTTCTTTTCTTAGATATAGGTATTTGCAGTTCTGCAGTCATAGGGTATGACTCCCAAGATTACAGATCCATAAATAATCCCTGCAATTGGGCTTGCAATTTTATCTGTTACTTCCTTTAATATTACTGGATAGCAATTATCTAGGCCATCCGATTTCATCCCTTTAAACTGTTTGAGTTTGGCTTTTTCCTTGAATGCAGTAATTTCTATGTTCATATTCTTGTTTCTATTCGCCACCCTCCAACTGCCCTCATACTTCTCATTACCTTTATTAAAAACTGAGGCAAAGTATTTGTTTAGGTGTTGGTCTATACTTAGATTACACTGGTCTACAATTTTTGAGAAGTCGTCTGCTTCAGAGATAAAATGTGGTATTTATTATGTATTTTGATGTGCTGAATTCAAATATGACAATTAAAACAACTGATTGGCTACTGTTTCTAAGATATTTAAGTTTTTACATTTTATGTCTATGTATATTGTGTAGATAGTAGAGTTTTAATCATAAATGTAAACCTAGGTCTTTTCATGTGTTTATGGTTGCTTTACATGATAATATTTCACCTGTCCTGTTTATGTAACACTTTAAAAATCAGCAAAAGGGTTATATAAAAAATTTATTATGAAACAAAAGGCAAAAAACTATTATGTACATAGTTTAGTCCTATTCAGTGTCTACTCGGCGCTTCTTGGCTTGTCTCTTGTATTCATTAAATGGAGCATCTCTTGTCACTGTCCAGCAATAGTCTGCAAGCATTGATGGGCTCCATTTGCCCTGATAGCGTTTCTCCATTGTTGCAATGTCCTGGTGAAATCGCTCGCCGTGCTCGTCGCTCACTGCTCCGCAGTTCGGTGGAAAAAAATCTAGATGAGAGTGCAAAAAATGTATCTTTAGTGACATGTTGCAACCAAGGCTTTTGTATGCCTTGAGGAGGTTTTCCACCAACAACCTGTAGTTGTCTGCCTTGTTGTTTCCGAGAAAATTTATTGCCACTAACTGGAAGGCTTTCCATGCCGTCTTTTCCTTGCCACGCAGTGCATGGTCAAATGCATCATCTCGAAGAAGTTCACGAATCTGAGGACCAACAAAGACACCTTCCTTTATCTTAGCTTCACTTAACCTTGGAAATTTTCCACGGAGGTACTTGAAAGCTGCTTGTGTTTTGTCAATGGCCTTGACAAAGTTCTTCATCAGACCCAGCTTGATGTGTAAGGGTGGTAACAAAATCTTCCTTGATTCAACAAGTGGTGGATGCTGAACACTTTTCCTCCCAGGCTCCAATGACTGTCGGAGTGGCCAATCTTTCTTGATGTAGTGGGAATCTCTTGCACGACTATCCCATTCGCAGAGAGAAAACAGCAGTACTTTGTGTATCCAGTCTGCAGACCAAGCAAGAGAGCAACAACCTTCAAATCGCCACAAAGCTGCCACTGATGTTGGTCATAGTTTATGCACCTCAAAAGTTGTTTCATGTTGTCATAGGTTTCCTTCATATGGACTGCATGACCAACTGGAATTGATGGCAAAACATTGCCATTATGCAGCAAAACAGCTTTAAGACTCGTCTTCGATGAATCAATGAACAGTCTCCACTCATCTGGATCGTGAACGATGTTGAGGGCTGCCATCACACCATCGATGTTGTTGCAGGCTACAAGATCACCTTCCATGAAGAAGAATGGGACAAGATCCTTTTGACGGTCACGGAACATGGAAACCCTAACATCACCTGCCAGGAGATTCCACTGCTGTAGTCTGGAGCCCAACAGCTAGCCTAGAGCCAATCAACAATTTTAAGCATCATTTTCGTTCTCAGTGACCCAGAATTAGTAAAGTTTGACTACATTTATTTCAGAAGCATTTTGGCTGTAGAGCAGTGTTATCATTAATCTCCATCCCATCCTCAGTGCTTAGTGGTTCCTCTTTCTTTGTTTTCTTTTATTTATATGGTTAAAGAGCCTTGCTACTATTGGTTTTAATTTCCTTTACAAGATCCAACTCTGCTTGGCTTTTAACAGTTCTCACTTTTCCCTGCACTTTCTGACCTCCAAGAGATAGCTTCCCTTGTCGATGCACCCCTTCTTCTATTCCTTGTAAGCTTTTCGCTATCTTTTAACAACCTGGCTGAGATGCTTGTTCATCTAGTTTGGTCAGTAGCCCTTCCTTATGAGTTTTTTTTCCCCCCCTTTCTTGGGATGCAGGCATTAGATAATTTCCACAACTTTGAGTTAAAGTAATTCCAAGCATCTTCCACACATTCAGATCCTTGAGTTCTTCAGCCCTGTGCACTCCCCTAATTCCCTTAATTTTTTTGAAGTTTGCCTTTTTGAAATCAAAGACCTTAGTTACAGATCTATTTTTATCCATTTAGTGTAAAATGAATAAACTCATGATCAAACCAAGGTTGTCCTCTGCAACCAGTTCTTCTATGAGGTCCTGGTTACTTATAATAATAAATCTAAAATGGCATCACTTCTGCTTGGTTCAGTGACTATTTGGTGAAGAAATCTGTCAGCTATCACATCATGGAATATCTGCCCCCTACCATTATTAGAAGCACTTGTCCTCCAATCTATATCTGGGAAATTTAAGTCTCCCATAATCACACAATTCCTAGTAGTATTTATTTTATTACAAACATTGAAGAGGTCTCTAAACCTATCCAAATTGGATCCTGGAAGTCTATAGCAGAACCCAAGCACTATTCCAGCAGAGCCTCAGTTACCTTTCTTCCCCAAAGTGATTTGACCCAAACATATTCAGTTTTATACATTCCATCACTTCTGATTTCTTTACAGTCTACCTTGTCATTAACATACAATGCTACTCCACCATCTTTACATTTATTTCTGTATTTTCTTGGACAGCACATACCCTTCAATACCTATACTCTAGTCATGACTACTATTCCATCATTTTTCCATTATCCCTGTAATATCTGATTTCACTTCCTGCACCAGCAGTTCTAGTTCTAGTTTTGTTTTCCAAGCTTCTTGCATTGGTGTACAGAAATTTTAGTTGTTTTCGCTTGGCTTTGCCCAGATACCTCACCTGATTAGGTATAGTCATTCTACTGCCAGTATTGCTACCTGACCGTTAGTATCATTGGTATTGGCACTTTCTTTCCTCTTGTTGTCCCTTCTCCTACCCTCTGTTTTTCCTTTCTCCAATGTTGTATCCTACATGATTTTCCTCCCTCTCAATATTAGAATCAGGCAGAGAGATTGCATGAGCATCTCCCAACCATCTCCCCCAAATTCCTAGTTTAAAGCTCTTTTAATCATTTGTGCCAGCTTCCATCCCAGATGTCTATTTCTTTCCCTCTCTGTCAGACAGAGTCTATCCCATAAGAACAGTCCTTTGTCTGTGAATTCCTCCCAGTGGCTGAACATCCCTAAGCCCTCGTTATAGAACCTCTGTCTGAGCTGTCTACTGATCATCATAATCTTGTTTTGCCTTTGCGCTTCTCTTCTTGGAACAGGTAGAATCCCACTGAAGACCATCCAGGCCTCCATTTCGTTAAGCATCTTCTCTAGCCAGGCATAGTCTTTCCTGAGGTGTCTAAGCAAGAAGCTAGCTGTATCATTTGTTTCCATATGAAGGACAATCAGTTGATTATTTCCTGTGCCTATTAGGATTCTCTTGAGCATCAGATCCACATCCTGTATCTTAGTCCTGGCAGATGGCACACTCTTCTGTTCTCTGGATCAGTTCTGGTGAAATGGCCTGTTTGTTCTTCTTAATAGGCAGTCCCCAATCATGTATACCTGCATCTTCCTGGTGTTGGTGTGATTCTCCAGCCTCCCTCCTTCTGTTCTTTCTGGCTTCAAGTATTTTTGCCTTCTTTTCTCACATGGAATCTTCTTCAAATCATCTTCTATCCTCCTTAGGCTCTGAATTCTGGCTATCTGAATTGTCTCTTCCCTTTTTTGATAGGATTAGTCACTTTTCTCTTCTTCCTTGCTCTCCCATCTTCTATTTCTGCTTGCCTCTCCCCTTCATTTCCAACTCATCAAGCCTGTTTCTCAGCTCTATTTCTCTTTCACTAGTTGGTCTTTTCATCTGTCTTGTTCTCAAAGTCACATGCTTCCACTAGCTACTTTCTTCATCAAGAAGTCTACCCTCATTGTTCGCTGGTCCAGCATTCATCTGCAAATCTCAAGGTTTCTCTCAAGACTCCTTTCTCCTTCCTTACATCTGTCTGAATCCCCTTAAAAACTCAACTGCAATTTCTAGCTGCATCCCCACACCTCAGATCTTCTCTTCCTATCAGGTGGCTCTTCATACAAACAAAGCACCTTTTCGATACCCTGTCCAGAATAATGTACATCCCACAGCTTCCACATCCAGTCACCTTCGTTGCCTCTTCCATTCCTCAGGTCACTACCACTGCTGCCTCTAGGCTGTCATGGCCTTCCATCCTAAGTTACTTTCAAAAAGGGTGGCAGGGGAGGAGAAAAGAAAAACAAAACAAAAACACCAAACACACCCTGCAGCACCAGTTTTATCCTTGGCATTTTAACCTCCACCACAGAATTCCATAAGTAAAAATGCATCCAATGTCATCTCATTTCATCGCTTCTCAATTTCCACATATGCAGTAACTGCCAGTTGTAGCCTTTGAAAAGTTTAGAGTGCAAATTGCACCAGTCACTAACAGCAGGCTCTTTGCGCAGATAGCTACATAAGATTATTAATGATGAGATTGATGAGCACACACAGGAACAATATACAGATACAAGCAAGCTAATATAATTGCAATCATACAAAAATATAATAAAGCAAGATAAATATAACAAAACAACCCCCTACACAGTGAATATTCATAACCTTATTGAGACCCTTAGAAGTAAAGATGGGAAGAAAAGCAAATGGAGAACACCGTAAGTGGGCTTCACAGTACCAAGGCTACTACTATGCTACCATCCCTGATGTACCAACTAAAGGTTGGATTTACATCTTTTCTTATACCTCCTTTCCCTGAACCCAACACATGTCCAGTGACCACATTTAGATTGTTTTCTGGCCTTCCGTTCACGTACGGCTGTCTGGGAAACTATAATTGGGGTTTCAATTATTAACACAAGCCAAGTGCATCGATACCTTTCCCAATTTTACTGGTACATCAGTGTGGTTAACCTCATGATTATACATATTAAAAATCCCCCCACAATCTACACATCTGCGATGTACTTGTTTATCACATGCTACATATTTCAAAAGCTTCTATAAGTCTTATAACACTAGGTCAAGTACTTATGCTATCTGCAAGGCCTTGCTAGGCCTCATACTAACCACTGTACCTTACTAGGCCTTAATTAAGATTATTGCAAAACCTATTTTATTTACTTATTATATCTGTGTCCCCCTGTTTGCATTATAGTATATCTTAAGCAGCTTAAACTTATTTGAATATATAGACTATTGTTATTCTCAGGTGTAGGTCAGAGTCCAAAAGTCAACACATTAAAAGCTTAAAGCGTACACAAACCTTACCACCCCGTAGTATCTGCAATAGCAGTTATTTCTCCCTATTTACACAGAAAAAAATGCTTTTTTTGGTTTTTCCATAGCACTCATTAGCTAAGATCCGAGCACCTCATATACTAGTGACATTAGGTCACAGGTAGGGAAGTATATTTTACAGACGAGGAAATGAGGCAGAGAGATTTCCTTATGTTAGGTCACACA
The DNA here is from genome assembly GCF_003597395.2 of Chelonoidis abingdonii. NCBI lineage: Eukaryota > Metazoa > Chordata > Testudines > Testudinidae > Chelonoidis > Chelonoidis abingdonii. The sequence continues at coordinate 248,631,143 of NC_133769.1, read as the reverse complement.
GGAACTCTGCGGCAAAGCTGGAAATAGAATCCAAGTCTCTGTTGTCTCAATCTAGTTCTTTAAACATGAGAGCATCCCTCTATAGCAAATATTATTCTCAGAGTAAATAATATACTGTTGATGGATAGCACAGTACCTGCTGCCCATGTGTATTTCTTGGTGCAAAATTTCCGTTCACACCTGTCCACTTACATGGGTCTGTGTTACACTGTAGTTAACATATTAAATAGAAGTGAAATAAATGGAAGGTATATACACACAGAATGCTTCTCTCCTTTCAGTCTATTTTATAATCAACATTCATTAGAGTTGAGGAAGGAATATTTGCTTGTCCTGGGCTTAGAAAGGACCACATAATTTACTGTTCTGCTGTAATTAGTTGTTCCTCTGACAGGAAAGTGATCTTCAGAGGATAAAGTATCCATCCATCAATCAAGATAGTTGACTAGATAGACAACTGATCTGTTTTGGTATCTCTGTTCCTCTGAAAAAAAATTTATCAAAATACATTTCAGTGTAGAAACTGAAAAAGTAAAAAAGATGGAGCTACCTGAACTAAGGGACAGAAATAACATATATTTGTGGCAGTTATGTTTTCTAGAAACACTCAGTTCAGACTTTCTCCTTGAGTCTGGTGAACATCTGCATTCACAGATCTTTTATGGACCTCACTATCATACTTTAGATCAGCATGTGGTAATACCATTGCTATGTCTCTTAAAAGTCTATTATAGCAGTAAAAGAAAAAGAGAAGAAAAAGCATTTCTATCGTCTCAAAAATACTGGACTGGAACAGTCGAGTAAGTCAGAAGAATCTTATGAGAGGTAGGCAAAAGCATAGGGCAAATATTTTGATGTCAAACAAATGCAATTCCCTTGTGTATTTCCCCCAGTTCCTATTCTATTTTGTTCCATCATAGAAATAAGCCACTGCTCAGTCAGGACTAAATAAAGCTTTTCCTAAATGAGTCAAAGTAAAGTAAATGAGAAAAGGACACAAGAAAATGATTCACTTATGGGGTTCCACTTCAATTCACTTCTGGTTCATTTGCAACTTCTGCCCCCATAAATCCAAGCAGTCAGACAGAGCAGTCTGAGACTCCTATAAGCCTGTTATCTTCAACTTTGAGATCTGAAAGCATCTCAGGACAAGTGAACATTGGTAATATAGACACATATGGTGAAATCCTTACCTTGCTGAAGTCAATGGGAGTATTGCCATTACCTTCAATGGCACCAGGATTTCATACTTGAAGAGGTAGAAAAATCTGTGTCTAATATTTCTGTAGCAGATAGAAATTTACCACTAAACATTACCACCTGCAAATGATGTTTCTGCACCAAAATGGAATGACTCTTGCTGATGCTATACTATTCTTTCTAGTTAGATGGCATCTAGTGTTCATGCAACAGTGCTTTTTGGTCTCAATTGATCCATTGTTCTACTAGGAGTCAGAGCAACCGAATGATCATTTAGGTATATCAACAGTAGATCTGAAATCTCTTTACATGACCAAATGAATAATCTTATGGAAGGATTGCATTTAACTATTCATGCATGTGCATATCTCCATCATACAGCAGTACTTATATCCTATTCAAGTCAACCAATGTGTGAGAAAGTAATCTGTGAAGGCTCACAAATTGGGGCAGGAGACGATAGAAGGAATAGACTATTCTTTCACAAAATTCTATATAAAATTACTTATCGTAGTCTAATTGGTGACTGAAAACTTATTGTATCTCTCAAATATCATAGATTTTGTACAGTTATTTGGATTTGATGTACAGAAACTATTCAAACATGCTACTCATGAGATACAGTATGGAGAGGTGGTAGAGATAGTTAGGGTTGCATATATATTTCTGTATAAAGCTGAATTTTGCCCTCTTTCTAAAATCTACACGAAAATGTCAGATAAGCCTGAAAACTGGTCATGAGGGGCTGAGGTACAATTCTACATGACTATGAAGACAGACTATAGTAGGGCCTAGTTGTACCCATGCCATCTGCTTTTTTCAGGAAGCATATTTTTGTAGTTTAAATTGAAGGCTTCAAGCAAGCTGAAGACTAAATGAGACGTCAGTGATCATAGTCCATTCATAAATCCTCCCAAGAAAAAAAAATGCATAAACCTGGAGGCAGAAGCTCTTATTTTTGTATGCACAAACCAAGCAAAATGCTATCATTAATATTTGTGGTCATGTACCCAGCAGGAACATAAAATATAATTAATACAACTAAACAGCAACTATAACAATCTTAGTGAGAGTACAAAATGCATCTGATCAGAAACTGAGTTGTGTCCAGATGTGATTAGAAAACAATCCATGTTAGTAAAAGTCTTGTTCATTTAAATCATTTAGTTAACAAGGGCTAAATTAAAGCTTGCTCATACCTCTCTCTCTCTCTTTCTCTTTCTCTCTCTCAGAACATTAAAAATGGAATACAATGGGTATAAAGTACAAATAATACGTTCCTAGTTCCCAGAAAAGAATATGATCCTCAGTGGTCTTTTCTCCAATTCAATGGAAGATCCTTTATCCCAAGTGCATGGAAATGGGGTTTGTAGTTAAGGAGGGGAAACAGCTGAAGAAACAGTTACTCTTTGGTATCCTCCCCTTTAAACATGGGGATGGTAGATATATATCTCCAAAAGTGGCTTAGTCCTACTGTAAATTCCATTAATTCCTGCTCTACACCTGCCTCCCCTTGTAGGTGAGAAGGGGAAGTCAATGGCTACCTAACAGCTGTGCTCCCAGGGGAAAGAGATGACAATCCACAAAGAGGCTGGCTCACTGCAGGGCTCTTGAATCATTTCCCTGCAGTATCCACAACCTGTGAAGGCCGTTCCTCTGCCTACCTCCATGGAACCCAAACTCTCATTCCCAACAGAAACACTGAAATGGATTAAATTTGAAACTGAAATAGATTCTCTTACAAAGAAAACACACCAGCTGCATGTCAGCAACAGAAATGCTACTTGATTGTGTTCTTTTCCAACATTGCACACAGGCTTAAGATGTCTGCTGCCATCACATCAACTGAAAGATAGATTGTCAAAATGGAAATTTCATTCTATACAAAGTCACAACAAATACCAAAAATGAACCTTGCAGAAATTCCTGAGCTTACTTTCTCGCATTAGTGAGCGTTACCAGAGCAGGATAGAGCACAAAATTCAGAAGTATTGTACAATATCAAGGGATAAAATGTCATCCTACCTATACAATACCATACTTTACATTTCATAGTACAAGTGATACGGTTTATTGATTTTGTTTGAAATCATCTGCCATACCCTAACCTTCTCTGTAATACCATTGCCAGCAAAACCAAATCATGGAGAAAATGAGACATCTGAACTGTTGCACTGAACACTATCTTTGGCTGAAATCTCTGGGTGAAAGGTCATTTGAACCCTTTCTGCCTGTTATATAGAATTGTTGTTGAAAGAAAGCACAGAATGGAATCAAAGAAATGGGGTGAGCTGAGTTTCCATGGACTAAATTAGTTGTTTATTATGTTATTTTGAGGAGGTTACAAAGTAGTTATAGCAACAGACCAGAATACTCTGGAGATAAGAGAAGGTGCCATCTAACATATGGACCCTGGGAATCTGTTTTCATTAAACATTGGCAGGAAACAGTTTCTGCCCCCAACTGAATATTTCTGTTTTGTACATAACTTGGCAATTTATTCAGTTCTGGGCATCCATTGGGCCCCACACCAGTGAGCTTTCTTCTTCCTGAATCAGAAAAAATATCCTAGCCAGACCAAATAAGCAAAGGGAAACAGATGGCGTCACCATCTCCATGGTTGTGCCCTGACCAACAGAAATGTGAGCCTACGATTTCTTCTGTCCTATCCCCCCTCTTTGTTGATTCCTCTTTTGTAACTCTCTTTTTCCCTTAAATTGGTTTATTGTCCAGCTTAACCAGCCATGTTAAATATAAACCTACAAACATTTGCTTGGGACCAGTTTAGCAAGGAAAAGGCAAATCCCAGACAGCCAGAGTTTGCAAAAAAACAAGTACACAACAAACTCAACCTTTCTCACATACAATCCAATCAAATGTTTGTCAGAGTCAGAGGGGGAAGGCCAGGTTCAGGAGAGGGTAAACTGTGTCTTGTGCAATGTGCAGTGTTTGCGTCTTTCAGCAATTGAACTGGAAGCACTAGCACCAAAAGCTCCATTGCCCTATCATCTGCTATTCTTTTCTTACCCCCCTTAGTGTACGTTGATTTTGTTTCGTCTTTACCAAGGTACAGAATCAACAATTAATAATCAAACCTAAAATATACCAGGTAAGCAAATTTTCTCTCTTTTCCTACCAAAGACGTTTGAAAGAGTTCTCAAGCAACAGTTGTTTTATTTTTAAACCACTTTGCACAAATAGGGGTGGGGAGGGGAGTTTGTTAAAATACTTTCTTGGCTCTTAAGTTTTAAATGAGCTGAATTTGTATTCTTCATTCTTTATGTTTGTTTATTTAATAAACAAATAAAATGATTTCCTGATTAGAGGTGTACAATAAACCAAAAAAACCCAAAACAAAAACAAAAACAAAAAAAGCCAGTACCAGAAACAAAACCCTGAACCCAAATTGTTCTTCATGTTGTGACAGTAGAAAAAGCAACAAAAGGCTAATTTTAAAAGATTAGAGAGACATGGTGGGTGAAGTAATATCTTTTATTGGGTCACCTGCTGGTGAGAGAGACAAGCTTTCAAGCTTACACAGAGCTTTGTGCCTCTTTCACCAATAGAATGTGATTCAATGAAAGATATTACCTAACCCACTTTATCTCACCCATATCCTGAGACCAACAAGACTACAACAACGCTGCATATAATTTTAAAAATATGTTCATCCTAAAACTCTATTCATTTCTTACTACACTGCTTGCATGGGGACACTTATACTTTATCGTAATTTGAAACCCCACTACAGGGGCCTAATATCAAGATGTGTTGTTATCAAAATTTGTTTTATAAAGAAGAAACAAAGCAATTTGGATAAATGTTAATATCTCAGTGTGTGGCATTCAGCATATGGCAATCCATAGTTTATATTGTCAGGACTATATACAGAAAGGGTAACATCAACTTATGACAACACCATTATTCCGATACTGCAAATCTAAGTTTCTAAAGCCTTCAGGGCTCTACAGTATGTCAAACATAGTTACATTCTCATGCTTATTGGTCCTTAAATATGTATTCTAATTATGTAAATACCTACATTTTACATAAAACTCTGACATTAACTCTTCAATGACTACTGCAATGAAATGGGGTGCAACTCTTGTGTACGCACATGGAGAGCATAACATGCGGTCCAGAATACTGGCTAAGGGGCTTAGATGGGAGTGGAAAGCTTGGTATGTCTGGAGCAGAGAGATGAAATTCCAGTAATGCGTCTCATGTCTCTTTCCACCCACTTACCCAGTTCAAATGGGGTATGAACCTAATTTACATTGCCACAGACACTAGGCTTTATTTTTGAAAATCCATCCAGCTCAAAACAGAAATATATTAGAGACAATATATTAGACATTTGGATACTATTCACAGCTGTGAATACTGCTCTCAGCAGCCACGGTTGATAAAGTACATGGGCTTTTGACTACCAGCATTTGTTTGGCAGGCATAATGTCCAGTTACTATTGGTCAGATCATTATATTAGGTATCAGTGCTTCCTCTTAATGAGTGAAGGCCTGCCGCAGTTTTAATCAGTCTGTATCTGGAAATCCTACACACAATGGTCAATGGCTATGCTCTTCAGAAACATAGGCAGCAGAATATGCATAATATAATTTGCATGGGCTACAATTGCAATTTCTTGTTCCACTCTACTGTGGGGCTTTTGCTAGAGTCTCAGATCTTTTCAGAAAAATCTGCCTCATGAATCCAGACTGTAGAAGCACAGCCCTCTGAGGCTTGATTAAGTGAACCATGAAATGCGGGCTGTCTAAACAAAGTGACTATGCATAAATACTACTGGGAATTGTTGGAAGGGTTTCATGTGAGATCCACAGTTCAATAACATTTCCCCATAATATTGTTTCTGTTGTCTCTTATTGATCAATATAAAACAATTTTATTGATAAGACAAGAACTATGAATAAAAGCTGCTATATAAGAGCTAAGTACTATTACTGTTATTTTTAGCACTCTCTTTTCAAAGTCCTTTACAAACAGTATCTAACATTAACCACAGAATACCCATTAGGTAGGCAAATATTCTCATTTTCCAGATGGGGAAATTGAGGCAGAACAGCTGGATAACTTCTCTTGCGCCACTGAGGGAGGTTGTTCCTCCCAGTCCTGTGATCAGACCACACTTTTTAAATTACATCTTACATTTTTAAAGCAACCTTCACATATGGTCATAAGGTAAAATTAGCATTGAAGCACATAAAATTCTTTAAAGCATCACTTCACAATGCTAAACAGAGCAAATAACTTTCCATGTGAATCTGGATGTTAAAGTCCCAACAGTCTGAGTGTTCCAAGCTTAAAACGACAATGTGAAAAAGCCAGGGAAGCAAAGTAGCATAAAGTAATAACACAGCTGACTTCAAATACTACTTGGGGTTATCAATTCATAAACATCTATTTTTGTTATTTCATATTTATATTGCATTAGTGCCCAAAGATCCTAATTATGATTAGGGCCCCATTGTGCTAGACAGACATAAAGACAGTTTCTGCCTCCAATAGTCTACGAAAGAAAGTAACATACAAAAAGTGGTAGGAGAAGAATATATATAATTTAAATAATTTGTATTTTCTGTTATTAGAAATAATAAAATACTGAGTCAATAACCATCTCCCTCTGAACCCAGTGAGCATTAATTTGCCAATTTCTTATAGGCCGCACAGTAGAGGTGGGTCATGAGAACAAATCTGAATGAGGAGAATGTAGACGCCTCATGGATCAATTCAGTGCTAAGAGGCAGCATGGAAGAAGGTGTTTACGTGAGAAGGTGACAGACAGATGAAGGTAGCACCCTTTGTGGAGCAAAGGAGAGTGATGTGACAAGAAGCAAGAGTGGGCAAGCAGTAAAAATTACAAATATGTCAAGGTCCCTAGAGATGAGGTCACAGACTTTGAACTTGATGTGGTGAAATGGGGGCCCAATGCAGAGATTCAAAGAGGGGGTGATGTCTTCAGAGTTACCAGCAAAGGGGATGGTGTGAACAGCTACATTTTAGAAAGACAGATATGAATGTCAGGAAGGCCAGAAAGGAAGGGGTTACAAAAGTTGAGATTTGAGGTAAGGGCCTGGAAGAGAATTTTGTCTCTATAGACAGGAAGAGGATGACAGATCTTAGAAGTGTATCTTAGAGATGCATTCTGAGTTTAAAGATGAAAGGAAGAATAAATAACAAAATAAAGCATAGCCATAAATATGAGACCTACAGTGTAATAAAGGGCAAGGCCATAGGTTGACTAAAGTCAGGAGGCAAATTCTGAGCAATTATATTGTTCAACAATGGAGATGGGCCTGAATCAAACCTCTGGATTCAAGTAACTTCAAACAAGATCAAATCCAAAAGTAGGAGAATTGGATGAAATATAATTCTGTTCAAGACCAGGCAAGATGGCTGAAATATCACAAGAACAGCTTGGCCATCCCACCCACAACAGTGAAGGGAATTATTTGGTTCTAAGTGTGGAGATAAAGCAATTCAAACATACTAGATGCAGATTTCAATACTGAATACCTATCTACAGAAGGATATTAAGTTCCATCATTTAGGTTGTATATATATAAATTTGAGGATAAAACATAACTTTGTTTTATTGTCCAGTTTTAGATATAATTTATTAACCAATCTAAAATGATTTGCCTTTCACAGAACTCTATGGGCCAAATGTCATAGGAAAAAAGGCATGCACACTGGTGCACCTTGGTCCCAGCTTTTCTCTGCCTATGGCACATAACAGTCTAGTCTCCTGTGGGCTGTAATACTTTGGTCTAATTTGAGTTGTTGGGTTTAGTGTGTAGGTGATGCTGGTGGCCTGTGATATACAGGAGGTCAGACTAGATCAGAAGTCAGCAACCTGCGGCTCCAGAAATGCATGCAGCTCTTTGGCTGCCCCCTTGAGGCTCTTTTCAGGCTGCCTGCCTGCCTGTCGTGGCTCCATGCTGCTCCCGGAAGCGGCCAGCTGCTGCCCTTGCCCCCAGCACCGTCCTCACAGCTCCCATTGGTCAGAGCTGAGGGGGTGGTGCTTGCGGGCGCAGGCAGCACACAGAGACCTGCTGCCCCCTTCCCCCCAAGAGACATGCAGAGACTTGCCAGCAGCCAGATGCTTCCGGGAGCAATGTGGGCCATGGCAGACAGGTAGCCTGCCTGAGCCCTGCTGTGCCACCAGCTGGCAGTTGCCTATGGTAAGCGCCTCCCGGCCAGAGCCTGCACCTCGCACCCCCTCCTGCACCCCAACCCCTTGACCCAGGTCAGAATCTCCTCCTGTACCCAAACTCCCTCCCAGACCCTGCACCCGCTCCTGCACCCAAACTCCCTAACAGACCCCACACCCACTCCTGCACCCCAATTCCCTGTCCCAACCCGGAGCCCCCTCCTGCACCAAACTCCCTCCCGGAGGTCAGTTTATTCCATCATCTATTTTGTTTATTTAAGTCAGAATTTGTTTGTCATCTGCTATATACCTGCTATCTTTGTGTATGTGTACAAGTAGCTTTGAGTGTGATGCAACTCTCAAAATATTTTAGTCAAATACAAAAAAAAGGCTCTTCTTCTTTGAAAGGTTGCTGACCCCTGGACTAGATGATCTAGTGGTCCCTTCTTGGCTTAGACTCTTTGACACTATTTGCACAAAATATGCACACAAAATTAGCTGGATTCTAATATTTGTGTAGGCTTCTATCATCTTGTAAATTTTAAATAAAATCAAAACAAAATAATCTTTTCTGTGTTTGCACAGAAGGGAGGTTTCAAGAGAATCAAGAAAGCATTCCCAAATATCTTAAACTATGAAAAAGACCAAAAGGTTATGGTTATGTGATTAACATTTATAATACAAATTAATTTAAACTTTGCAAGTTGGCTTAATTTGTAGAGGAAAGAACATACATTTTCCAAACAAAGGCCAGAACATTCCTATCAACATAACATCTTCAACATGTGAGCATCCCCCTTTCAGAAATTCTAAAATGTTTTTGAAATAGTCCTGAACGACTGAATGGCTCAGAGCCTTGTCCTTGTTGGTCATTTCTACATTAGTTGCAGAAAATGGCTATCATTTCAAATGTGTTTAATGGTCTGTGCAAAATATTTGGTGGTATCTCAGTCAAGTTCCTTAGTACACAAGGGGACACATCACAAGCAGCATTAAAATCCCAAGCAAAGTTCTTAAGCACATACTTAATATTATGCACCTACTTAAATCAATTCATATTCATCAAAGCACTTTAGCACCTACTTAACTTTAAGCCTATGCAATGATCACATCAAAATCAACTTAACCATTCACATGCTCAAACTTAAGCAAATGCTTAAATGCTTTGTTGAATCGAGGCTTAAATGACAACCTTGTTAGGAACCTGAGCAGGGAGGACAAAAGCAAAGAGAATAAATTGCCACTTTACCCACAGAGATAGCCTCTTCCAGGAAGTTTGCATTCTAATAGTGCCAGTCCTAGCTGTTTGGGCATTCAAGAAAGAAAGATACTATGGCAACCCTTTCCTATAGTTCCACTGGCACTGCAGGAATCTTGGGTCTTTGCAAACAACTAGAGCCATCAGCCTGAAGTAAGTATACTATTCCCTAGCTGTCAAGTATCAGAGGGGTAGCCGTGTTAGTCTGGATCTGTAAAAGCAGCAGAGAATCCTGTGGCACCTTATAGACTAACAGATGTTTTGGAGCATGAGCTTTCGTGGGTGAATACCCACTTCCACGCTGAGTGATGTGTTGTTCTTGGAGTCTGCTCAGATAAGGCCAATCGTCAGATATGGAAACGCATATCGACGTCGGCGGGAGGTGGGTGGCGACTCAGCACACACTTGGTAAAATGCCTGTGGCGTGGGCGGCTGCAGAAAGGCCAAACAGCAGGCCATAAACTTGGAAGTCCGAAGGTTGGCTAGAAGTGGAGGCATCTTCCTGTGCGGAGGGAGATTGGCATGTGAAAGTATGCGTCCTTCAATCAGGCGGGCATTACCAGTCTCCAGGATCTAAGGACAGGATATGGTTTCCCGGGATACCATGTGGAACTTCAACCTTATCATAACTGGTTGAGTCGGTGGTCTAGATAGAAGTGTGAGACGCTCCATACAAGTCGGGGATTATGGGAAATAGGGAGTAATTGCCCCCTTTTTGGTTCCATCGCGTCTGCCACCTCTTGTAAGAGGAATTGCGCCCGAGGGGAGTCCCTGAGAGGACAGAGTTGGAAACCAGAATTGGAGGTGTATCCTACGTCCACCGTGTGTAGGGAACAGCGAAACTGAAATTAACTGGGACCACGCCAGAGGAAGTAGGAGTGGGATCCGGTTGTAACCGGTACGCCGCCCTCGGCTCCACCTTTTGAAAGTGTCGTCTTTGGTCCCCGGTCGTAATTGCGAGGGGCCTCAATCTTGGTCCTTCTAGGGGTTCCTACGGTCATCTGCGACCACCTCGAGCCGAGCTGTGCTTCTAAAGTCGCTATCTGGTGCTAGGGCCAGAGTGTGGCGAGTGTGGCTGGGATGGAAAGGCTGCAGTAGGTTGTCGTGCGTATGCACGCGAGAGAGAGCGCGATTAGACCCTGTTGCCTTCAGGCTTTTGCAGCCTGGGTTTGATTACCGCAAAGAGTCGTTTACAACAATGGTAAGTCGTGAGAAGGCCGGAGGTTTGAACCTGAAGCCGAGAGATACTCCTCGTGGTTATGAGGCCTGGGGAAGCTCTGGCCGCCGTTTCCCTGTTCCTCCAAGAGGGCACTGAGCTCTTGGCGGGAACTTGATGGAGGAACTCCAGTAAATTGATTCACCGTTATCCAGGTGTTATGATTATAGGCTAAGCAGGGCTTATTGATTTGCCACGCAGGGCTATAGGGGCCCTTGCAGAATACACCTTGTGGGCTGAGTTAGGGTCATTCGCCTAGCCCCCTTCGATTCGGGGGTGGCGCCTGTTGGCCAATGCCGTTCCTTTTTCTTACAGCTGAATGACTAGTGAAGCGGTAGAGGATGACAGACAAGTAGTTGTACCCTCCATAGGTATCGGCATTCGCCTGGATGGTGCCGAATAAACGGGTAGGGCCCTCTAGTGTGGCAACCGCCGATAGAATGTCCACTTACCGGGTCCCCTAAGCTCCGGGACCTTCCTGCCCTGGAGGTCTGCATTGAGTGCTTGCCTTCCATATGAGGGTCCTGATGGGCTCTCAGTTGTTGGTAGGCACCCAGAATCAGCGGTCCTGAGATACAGCTGTCCGCGTGGGAGACACTGATGCTTCCGGATTGCCATGGAGTGCTTGAAAACCCTGGCAGAGTCTGACTTACCAGACCTTGCCCAACTTGGACCTGGGACCGGTACCGAAGGCCGTACCTGGTACCTGGGAACGAGATCTGGACCTGCGGACTCATTAGCCCGGTCGCATGGCTGCCAAGTTGTGGGCAAGTCTGTGGTAGAGTTCAGACTCTGCCCAGGGTTTTCAGCACCTCCATGCATGCCGGACATGCATCAGTGTCTTCCCCACGCGGACAGTGTTGTGCTCGGACCGTGATTCTGGTGTGGGATCCTACAAACAAACCTGAGAGCCCATCAGGACCTTTCCTATGGAAGCAGACTCAATGCAGACCTCCAGGGCAGGAGGCCCGGAGGTAGGGGTACGACCGAGTATGAGTGCGTCTCTATCCGCGTTGCCACATAGGGCCCTACCCTTATTCGGACCATCCAGGCGGTAATGCCATTCTTCTTATTGAAGTGGTACAAACTACTTGTCTGTCTATCCTCCAACCTTGCTCACAGTCATTCAGTTGGTTTAAGAAAAAGGAACGGCATGGGCCAACAGGCGCCAGCCCGAATACTACGGAAGCGGTGCTAAGCGCGAATGACCCATCAGCCACAAGGTGTATTCTGCAAGGCGCCTTATAGCCTTCTGTGCGTTGGGCAAGATCAATAAGCCTAGCTTAGCCCTATAATATAATCCCTGGATAACCGTGAATAAATTATGGAGCTTCTCCTTCAAGAGGTTCTATCCCGCCAGAGTTCACAGTGCCCTCTGGAGGAAGGAAAGCGCCATGGTAGTCTTCCAGGCCTCATTACCACGAGGAGTTATCTCATGCTTCAGGGTTTCAAACCTCCCGCCCTTTTCAACGGACTTACCATTTTTGTAAAGACCTCTTTGCGGTTGAAATCAACCCAGCTGCAAAGCCTGGAAGGGTAACAGGTCCTATGCGGCTCTTCTGCTCGCTGGAGTCGCCTCTACGGCGGACAACAGCCATACATCAGGCCGTTTCGATTCCTCCGGCCACACTCAGAATGTATCGTAAATGCCACTACTCTGGCGCCACAATAGGACTTTAGCAGACAGCTCGGCTGATCGGTCGCAGATGACCGTAGACCCCTAGAGGACAAATGAGGCCCTCGCAATTTACGACGGGACCAAAGACAACTTTCATAAGGGTGCCCGAGGCGGCGTACCGGGGACAACGGGATTCCCACTCCTATTCCTCTTCGCGGAAGTGGTGAAACTGGTCCCAGTTAATTTCGAGATTCACTCTTTACCCTCTTACCACTATGGTGAGTATCGCGTATATCCGAGCTCCAACTTTGTCCCACCCTGTCCCGCTTCAGGGACTCCCCGGGCGCAATTCCTCTTACAAAGGTGCAGACGCCGATGACAAGAGAGGGGGCAATTACTCCCTTATTCCCTAATCCCCGACTTGTATGGAGGTCTCACACCGTTATCCTAGAGCGCTACGAAGGACTCAACCAGTTCCTGATAAGGTTTGAAGTTCCACTTGTAGCCTGGGAACCATTATCCTTCCTTAGATCTGGAGAACTGGTATGCCGCCTCGATATGAGACGCATACTTTCACATTGCCATCTCCCTGCCGCACAGAATGCCTCCACTTTCTAGCCAACCTTTCGGGTATTTCAGTTTATGGTCCTGCTGTTTGGCCATTTCTGCAACCCCACATAGCAGTTTAAACAAGTGTCGGTGGCGTAGTCGGCCACGCCACCTCCGCCGACGTCGGAGTATGCGTTTCCATATCTGGACGATTGGCTATCTGAGCAGACCCAAGGACACCATCACTCAGTCGTGAGAGTAGCAGCGGCCTCTCATCAAGACCTATTCACATGTCTAGGCCTTGATGAATCGAGACATGGAATAGCAGCTCCACTCTGGATGTCCCACGGCAGAGGTCTAGACTTCCCTAGGGCTATCCGCTGAACTCCGAAGCTAGCCGGATTCCTGCTTACCAAAGGCCCGGTTTCAGGCGATATGTGGGCACCGATCATCCCGAGGTCTGCAAAACCTTCCCAACAAACCTCGGGGCTCGCACTTGTCTGGGTCTCTCCCGGTCCATGGCTGCTGCTCGTTGAACCAAACAGGCTAACTCTGCCTCTGTCAGTCATCCAATTTGGCTCAAATCGGCATACCGCCTGGACAGGGGCCATGATGGTCACGAGTATTCACCATTCCCGCGAGGCAACCCTAGGCTCCCTCGAATGTGTGCTAACTCGCCTCCCGGGTGTGGGCAGGGATGCCATGTCTATCCGTCCGCCCTCACTGTCCCTGATGGTGATGCGTATCTACTCGCTCAGGTGACTCCGCCCTCTCAAGCTAATCTTTGTAGCTTGAGAAGACCCTTGGTGCGTCTACGACGGAGCTGCGTTACTACTTCAATGTCCAAAAATCGAGTGAGGCCCAGTCTCCTGCATTGCCAGGTGCCAAAGCCAGAAGCTGTGAGTCGTGCGTCTCAGTTTTACAGCCAGCACAACGGCCATGTACTACATAAACAACCTTTTGGAGGACATGGCCTCCTCCTTTTGTTCAGGAGCCATCCCATCTCTGGACTTTGCATAGCGCCACTCGAATAAATTTGGGGTAGCATACCCTCGTTTCTCTTTCGGCGCTGGTCGACTGCGAGCCAGGTCTTTCCTTTCTCATGAGTGCTCGCCCTCCTAATGTGAGCATTCTGTGCCAGAAGTGGGATAGTTATATTGCACTCGATGAACCTGTTCGTCCTTGCACGATCGCTCCGTGGAACTACGGTAATGTCCGACTGGCGATTCTGTGCTCCTTCCGAAGTCTGCTCCTCGCGACCATCTCGACGCTGTCCTCATGCCATGAGAAGTGGCCTCACACAGCCTTTATGCTGTCGACCAATTGCTCCCCCTGGCTCATTGGTCGTGCTCACACTTCGCAGGGGCAGGGCGCACCATCATCATGATTCACTCCCGGTGGGGTCCAGGCAGCACTTGATATGCCACATTGGCTCGGGCCTGTCAATAGCCTTGCAATAGACTGTCTACCCAAATGTTATACACCGCCTAACTCCCAGGCCTCCATACCTCAGGACTGCACAGCAGGACTTCGCCGCCCAGACTTGCAACTTCACCTCAGTTGTGTGCTGCTTACTGGACTTTCAGGGATAGCAGGAAGGGGCCTTTTACACTGCGTTCACACGTAGCCTGGGCCCGGTTGAAGCGTGTGTCTCTAAGGATCGCACACACTCGCCTATAAGTTCTTATCTGCTGCAGTCTCTGATCCTCTCTAGTTTCAAATGAAGAACTACTCTGGACGTGTCAAACCAGTCCGCGCGTTCTACGGTGTCATCGCGAGAAACTTGGCAGCCATCTCTACCTTTCATCCAGTAATGTGGTCGATTCTGATTCTGACTTACTCGATGTTCTTCACGGCGGTTCCTCTAAGTGGGCATGCAGCGGCATACCCTTATTACCCCGAGCGCCACCTCCCCAACCTGGCAGACCTCAACCGCGTTTAACCAGACTTATGTCAAGCTCACATTCGACCCTTAGAGACCCTCGACCATGCTTCCAGTTGTCCTGTCTGTGGGAAGTAACAGCTCTTCCCTCGTTAACCATTTACATCGCGAGACGAGGTTGTCGACTCAGAGCTCTTGTTATCGGTGTATTTCCGTCCGCAATACACTCTTATTTAACACTATCAGACGAAGCGGTGCGAGCTTCTTGACGATACACCCAGCTTTGCGCTCCCTTAAACGTGTTCGGCGGTCTTTCATGTTAATCAACTCAATGCATGGGCAAACATGGCACTCCCTGGACGTCTGTAGAGCGCTCGCATTTATGTTGACGGACAAAACCATTTTGTAACACGCTCCAACTCTGTCGTCGCAGTAGCTAGACCGAAGGAAAGCCTACTTTTCCTCTCAGAGGATCTCATCTTTTACGGGCTGATGGACGTGCACCTGCACTTGTTATGATTTGGCTCACATTTCCTCCAAGTCACAATCAGCCGCATTCTACCAGTGCTTGCAGGCTTCATCTGCCGCCTTGCTGACTCGCTTCAGCAGTGTACCTACCACGAGATCTATTCACCTAGCTCCATGGTCTGCGTGCTCCATAACCCTTGTCTTTCTTATGCCTCTGGTTCAACAGTTCAAGAGATACGCAGCCTTTGGCTCTCAGCAGTTTACATTCTTGCCGTATTTCACTCCACCCCACCGCTTACAAAGGTTGGGAATCACCTAACTGGAATGATATGAGCAGGACTCGAAGAAGAAAAGTATGGTTTATCACCTTTGTAACTGTTGTTTCTGTCGAGGTGTGTTGCTTCATATCCATTCCAAACCGCCTTCCCTTCCCTCTTGCTTTTGATTAACCGGCGGCATAGAAATGAACTGTGAGCGAAGCGTCCTTTTGGTCGTCTGCGGCAGGGGTATATATCCGCACCATAGTGCGCCACTCCTAGTGCGCCCCAATGCCCCACCGAGTTTCTAGGGAAAAATCTTCCGCTGATACGTCCGCACGTCTCAGCCGCAGCGCACATCTCTTAAAGGAACTGGATAGAGCAACAAATTAGCATCTCTGATATGGACACAACAAGTTGAACAAAGGTGAGTAACCGTCTTTTCGGGAAGGTCACCAATTGCATGTAGTTTCCTCAGAAATCAGTGGGTGTCACGGAGATAGCTGGGAGTGCTGGTGCATAGGTCCTGAGTAGAGGTCAACAATCCAGACAGTCCGGTTTCAGTGAGAGTGCCGATGCCGAGGTGATGGGCGCCAGGATTCCGGGTTTTGATCTTGGTAGTAGATAGAATTAACCCTGGTTGGGGCTCTAAGGTATGATTGATTTGTTCCAGTGTAGTTTAGGGAGTGTCTGAGTTAGATGTTGCAGTTTCTAGTTGTATTCCTCCAGTGGATCTTGAGGGAAGTGCCTGTAGAATTTGTATTGGAAGTTGTCTGGTGGCTCCTTTTGTAGTCAGACCTGTCTATGATTGACAACAGAGCGCCTCTCCTGTATCAGGCCTTCCTTCCACTGATAGTTCAGGGGTGGTTTCTGAGGCGGTGGATGGCATGGTTCTGCACCACTTAGGTTATGAGGCAAGGCAATGTTGGTTCTTTTTCCACGATTTCGCCTGTGCACGTCGTGGAAGCATTCGAGTATAGGTCCAGGACTGATACATTCGACCTTCGGAAGTCAATGTGAGTTCCTCGTTTCTTGTGCTGTTGGTGGGAGTCACCTGTGTATCAGGCACGATTCAGTGTTGTCCTGGAATATTCTTTGAGTCGGAGACACGAAAGTAGCTTCCAGATCACCAACAGAACTGTATTATGTTGGTGGTGGGCAGGGCAGACAAGAGAGTCCCCCGAGCTAGAGACGACTTTTTTCTGGGCTGAGTGGGAGATTGGATAATTGACGTATTGCTGGGTGGGTAGGGGTACACGGTTGTGGCCATGTAGGCAGGTTGAAGTTTAACAGCTTAAGTCCTTTTTCCTTTGTAGAGAGTGAAGTGAGTTATGTAGATCTCCTGTCTTTATTTTAGTGAGTCCCGTTTTATGAAGTTTGGTTATTAATGAAGTCTCCAGGTTGGAGAGTTCTTTTTGATGTTTTCCTGTTTGCTGTGTAGTAGGAGGCTGATCAGTGTTGTTCCTCCAGTTCTTCGAAAGTATTGCATTAATCTCTTCGACTGTGGTCTGCAATTGGATATATGTACGAAGTCGAATTTTGACTCTACAGTCCATTTGGAGTGATCGATTGTTCCAGTCGTTTAGTCTATCGGAAAGGGAAGATGGAGACTATCTGTCTTATTTGTGCAGTCTTTCCTTCATTTGAGCGTTGTGATGGATTTGCGCGACTGCCATACCAGCCAAAGCAGTGCCTTCATCCAAC
>NC_133769.1:248550652-248603532 GCF_003597395.2 Chelonoidis abingdonii | reverse complement strand
GTACAAATAAGTGATGGTCACATTAACACCACCCTATATCGAAAACCTACCGACCGCTATGCCTACCTTCATGCCTCCAGCTTCCATCCCAGGCACATCACACGATCCATTGTCTACAGCCAAGCACTGAGGTACAACCGCATCTGCTCTAACCTCTCAGACAGAGACGAACACCTACAAAATCTCCACCAAGCATTCTCCAAACTACAATACCCGCACGAGGAAATAAGGAAACAGATCAACAGAGCTAGACGTGTACCCAGAAGACATGCATCCGACGAAGTGGGTATTCACCCACAAAAGCTCATGCTCCAAAACATCTGTTAGTCTATAAGGTGCCACAGGATTCTCTGCTGCTATTCCCTAGCTGTGTGAAAACCACCCACAGAAATATCTATAAAAATAAAACTAAAAATCTGTGGACACCGTGCTGAACATGTATTTGGATACAGTGTCTGGAAAGTAGTTTGCAGAAATTTGGAGAAATGTGAAAACTCTCTTTGGGTGGTGAAAGAGTATCATCTTTGGGTAAAACTTTTAGAAAACTCATGCCATTCAACAACATACCTTTGAAAGCAAGGGCAGGGGAGGACAGGACTGCTATTGTGTTGCAGGAGCATAGTTAGCACTGTATGCCTCCTTGTACTGTCAGAGATTACGGGACAGTGGACTTGATTTTCAGAAGGAGCATTTCGCTGGTCTTTGGAATCTAGCACCCTAAGCAGTTGCCTTCTCTATTTACTCTTAATACTGCCACTGATTGCTGATACCCATTATGTACCTGCTGGGTAGAGTAACAGCAGACTTCATCACTCAGGGCTATCAGTCTGGTAGTGCACCTTGCATAAACACTATTTTTTTAAAGATATGTTTGTTTTTAAAGAAGTAGATTTTCATACTACTACAAATTTGCAGAAGTAGGTAGCCAATAGGGGAACTAAGTGATATTTACTTTGAGCCCAGAAAACATCATCTTTTGCTGTCTAAGATGACAATATTCATATTTTTATTATCTCTGAGCACCAGCTGTGGGTACAAAGCTACCCTGAGGAGTTCTGAATTATTTTCTGCACATTGTACTACCATGGCTATACTGCATCAAAAGACAAAAGTCATTCTTTTCCTGGCATACCACAGCATGTAAGAAAAGATCAGGCATACTGTCTCAACAAGATTTTTTTTTAAATAAGTACAGTTGTTTGACAATGTAATAGACAAGGCAACTTTCCACAATATCTTTGGGAGATTAAATTGCATTGAGTGTATGAATGGTTTTTGTATCATTGTGGACCAGGGATTTTATGCACTCAATGAGGGGAGGGTTACCACAGATCCTCCAGGAAGTCAAAAGAGTAGTGGATGATTAAGGCAGATTGTTCAGGTTATAACACTTCCAGAGATGTACCACCACCTCCTGGGAGGACTTGCATATTCTGGTTTAAACTGGATTCTCTAGAGACCAAACAGACAAAGACAGACATCAGAATAAATAGCCCAAGCTTAAATGGACTTGGGGCCTTAATTCTGATTACTCATCTAACGACTGATATGAACTTGTAACCACAGAGAAAAACTAGTTGTGGGGTTTGAAGGACTGACACCTACCAGAGCCCCATGCTGAAGTTGGGGGGTATCTCTGGTAAGCTTTTTAGCATGTGTGTAGGTTCTTTTATTGTTTTTCTGATGTTTTCTCTGTAATGCTTGTCCCTTAAGAATAAATGTACTTGCTTATAAAGAACTGTGTGGTATCATGTAACTATTGGCAATACACTGGTTAAAGCCCTAGGAGAAACCAAAACACAAGTGCTGGCTTTTTAGGAAGACTGGCTTGTTGGAGATATTGCAGTGTAGATCAGGGAGCTGTACAGCCTTAAAACCACTAATCAGATGGAAATGAGATGCTGGCTGCCACCCAAGAGAGGTGACAACTGGGATTTGGAAACCATTAAGTGAGTGCTCTTGTTGGACCACGGAGGGGGATACAGATGTGGTTACCCTGAAACTATGACATAAATGTTGTTAGCATGTGTGGGATATACGATAGTTTGAATTGACGTAAGTGCCAACAGCACTGAAAGCAAGTACTATAGAAGGAAAAAGCTCAGCACAAAGTCTCAGTCATTTCGAGAAAAGAATAGTGAAAAGAGAGAGGGGGAAATGAGTTATGAACAGCTGAAAAAAGTCATCTGTTTTAGTTATGCAGAGAAAAGCAGCTCAGCACTGAGGAGTGGAAGAAGGCACAGGAATTCAACTTGAAGAGCATGGGAAGGAGTGAACTGACAAGGTATCTCCTCCTACCTAGCTATATGCATAGGAATGAAAATGGGGCACTGCTTTTTTATCTGTCTCTGCTCTTTGTAGGGATTGAGTTGTCCTCTATTCAGTAGAGAGAGATGCACGTAAAACGGTAAATAAGTAGTCATCTAATTTTATCGGTCTATGAATTTAACTTGAATCAGGTCCACACCACAGCTCTCTGAACATGAGGAAATGTCATCTGTCAATAACAGTTGCTTAAAAATAAAGAGGAAAAGGGGGTGAGAAAGAAGAGGCAGAGAGGAAAAAAAAACAAACCAACATTGTTCTGACTAGTCAGAACCTTCCAGATGTGAACTCCTATGTTCCTCTGAATGCTAAACAGTATACAACCTGTTAACTTTCTACAGATGTTATATCTGCATCAGAAAAGAATGGTTCTATTTTTAGCCATAAACATTTTCCAGTTAAAGAAAGGCAAAGTAAAGCCATTGCAATTAAATGTAATAGTTTTGTACAGCAATACTATCATGTTGCCTCCCATTAGTGAATGGAAAATGCAGTGGTACTAAGAATCCTGTGGCTGAAGACAATTACACAACTGAACCGCTTTTCAGTTTGGTATTTTTAATCTGCTTTTTTAGGGGAAACATGCTATCTATTTGGGTTAATTTTTCTTGTACCATTAGAGACACAATATTTCAGTGCAATATTTTTGACATAATATGATAGCTGAGATTTGTTATTATGAACTTGTATCATAAGCCTTTCAGAAACCATGAATACAATGAATTTAAATTATCTTTTAAATACACTGCTAGAGTACAAGAGGAATAGGAGAGAGTGTAACCTCTTCACAGTTACCTTTAATGTCTGCATTCCATTATAAAACTAATTTTGCCACCCACTCGACCCTTCCATCTGCCTATATTGCATACAGTCTTTGTCAGTGGACAATTTTTTTGTCCACACTTAAGGTGATTCAGTAAGCTAGCTTTGAGAAATAAATAGGTCTTAATTTTTGAAGATTCTTCTAACACTTTTCCCAAAATGTATCTAAAATAATTGCTTGTCCTAAAAATTTCAAATGAGGTTTATCTGAAAGTGAGTTATAGCTCACACTACCATTAGGAGATGGAGAAAAGCATTTTTGGGACATTATTCACTGGCAGTTAGGGCTCTGGAAGATTTTTAAAGTATGTGAAATGACTTATTAATGATCGATTCCTTACTTGGTTACACTGATTAAGATGTGAATGTAACTCTACAGAAGACAATGGAGTTATAACAATGTTACAGTGGAATATCAGTCTGTCTTCATTTTGGAGACTAGCTTATATTTTGAATGCTACTGTCATGGAGGTGTGTCACAGTGCCACCCACTACCTACTAGCCACCAACAGCCAGGGGAATTAACTAAATCACCTGCTTCTGGCATCACTTCCTTCAGACCATAGCCTAGATAGGACAAACAGAAGCCTTCAGTCCCTAGGAACTCCCTTTTTAGCTCCGTAGCTATGTGAGTAGAGCTCATTCCAGTACCCTGAGCCAACTCATCTCCTTTCCACTTTTCACTGGAGGAAGAGAATCTCATTGGGGGGATGTTTCCTGAAGAGATTTAGTGTACTAAGGCTCACACCATATTGCGTTGACATGGTTACATGACTTACTGAACCTCTGTTCCCTTCGTAATATCTCTGAAAGTGCCCCTCTAGGTCTTGGACCTCTTGCTCTTTCCTGCCTCAGCATGGAACTCTTTGATTAGGGCCCTACCAAATTCATGGCCAGGAAAAACGCTTCAGAGACTGTGAAATCTGGTCTCCCTTCATGAAATCTGGTCTTTTGTGTGCTTTTACCCTATATTATACAGATTTCATGGGGGAGACCAGTGTTTCTCAAAGTGGGGGTCCTGACCCAAGAAGGGGTTGCAGAGGGGGTCACAAGGTTATTTTAGGGGGGTCGTGGTATTGCCACCCTTACTTCTGCACTGCCTTCAGCGCTGGACAGCCAGAGGGTGGTGGCTGTTGACTGGGTGCCCAGCTCTGAAGGCAGCACCCCGCCAGCAGCAGTGCAGAAGTAAGAGTAGAAACACCATACCATGTCATCCTTACTTCAGCACTGCTGCCTTCAGAGATGGACTGCCAGAGCGTGGCGGCTGCTGACCAAGGGCTCAGCTCAGAAGGCAGCAGCACAGAAATTAGCGTACCATGTCATCCTTATTTCTGCGCTGATGCTGGTAGTGGCTCTGCTTTCAGAACTGTACTCCTGGCCAGCCACTCTCTGGCCGCCCAGCTATAAGGCAGTGCTACCACCACCACCAGCACAGAAGTAAGGGTAGCCGTACCGCAACCCTCCTATAGTAACTTTGTGACTCTCCCACTCTCTTTTGGGGTAGGACTCCTATAATTACAACACTGTGAAAATTCAAATTTAAATAACTGAAATCATGAAATTTATGATTTTTAAAATCCTATGACCATAAAATTGACCATGAATTTGGTAGGGCCCTATGTATGATTCTAAAACTTTTATTAGACCAGGCCTAGGGCACACTACCCTGTATGTACCAACTGCTTAACATCTGCAGGTCCAACTTGGTTTTGGGTACATGTATTTCTTCCCTTCATCAAACTGTGACCACTAAGACAGTAACCTATTGCCTTTATAAACAAAAGTATTTTAGTTTGGAACAAAGGATTTATTTATTTATTTATTTTGGAACAAAGCCCTAAAGGATTTTTACATTACAAATATCCTACTTGCAAATTTAGTTTCCTCTAATATTATGCTGAAGTACAAGTTAGATTTCCTCTAACATTACAGGAAGAGAAGAGCACCAACTTACATTCTCTTAGTAAGCCCAGATCCTCCTGTGAGTCTTTACGACATTCAAGCCTTGCCTACACTACACAGTTTTGTTGACAAAAGGCAACTTTCGTTGACAAAACACCGAAATGCTCCTCCCGTTAATCTAACTCTCCTGCTATGCCAACATAATAAAACACCTCAACGAGAGGCATACGGCTTTTTGCAATTAAGTTGAGCAACACGGTGTCAGTGTAGACACTGTGCTTGCTTATGTCACCTTAAGTGGCCTTCAGGGGGTATCCCACAATGCCCATTATGACTGTTCCTCGGCAGAGCTGCTTTGTTTCTTCCCCTCCCCCTGTAGGAAACTGTGCCATGCCAACTGGCAATTTCTTCTGCAGGAACCAAAGCAGGACACAGGTGAGCAGCATACAGATCTGGTCTGAAGCTGCATGCATGCAGGAGATGCACCCTTGCATCCTCGATTATCTTCATGAGCCATGGAAGGAAGGGTAGACTGTGTCTGCCAGGATCACTATTTGCATTTCCACCTACTGTTATAAAGCATAAGTCCCAATTCTGAACCTTAGCGTCCAAAATGTGGGTGCCTGCATGAAACCTCCAAGCTTAATTACCAGCTTAGATCTGATAGCGCTGCCACCAGCAAGGAATTTCAGTGCCTGGCTCACTCTGGTCTCCCCAAAACCTTCCCTGGGGGACCTCAAGACTCAGATGCCCTGAGTCTCACAACAAAGGGAAACAACCCCCTCCCCTTGTCTCCTCGTTACTTTCTCCCAGGCTTCCCCTCCCTGGATGGCCCTGGACGATCACCCTGTTTCAATTCCTTGAAACGCAAACCAGAGAGATCAGGTTTCTCTCACCCTCACTATGAGTCCCTGCAAATGCAAGCTTTGTAACTCTAACACAAAGAGATTTTCTCTTCCCCCGTCTTCTTCCTCCCACCAATTCCCTGGTGAGCTGCAGACTCAATCCCCTAACAGGTTTTAAAAAGAAAGCTTTATATAAAAAGAAAGAAAAAGACATAAAAAATGGTCTCTGTATCAAGGTGACAATATACAGGGTCATATTGGCTTAAAAGAAAAAAAAATGAATAAACAGCCCTTATCCAAAAAAGAAATACAATTTAAAACATTCCAGCAAACTACACACATGTAAATACAAAAAAAACAATATAAGCCTATTGTCTTTCTACCTTTGTACTTACAACTTGGAAACAGAAGTTAGAAAGCCTGGAGATAGAGAGATCACTCTCAGAGCCGAGAGAGCAACAGAGACGAGACAAAGAACACACACCCAAAACTTCCCCCCCTTGAGATCTGAAAAATCTTGTTTCCTGATTGGTCCTCTGGTCAGATGTTTGGTTCCCTTTGTTAACCCTTTACACGTAAAAGAAACATTAACCCTTAGCTATCTGTTTATGACACCTACCCTGTTGGAATCTTCTGGTCTGGAAAGAAAGTTCCTGCTTGCAGTTCTCTACACAGGCCAGTGTTCCTGAAGATGTGTGCATCATGCACCTTCCCTATCCACCCTGCTTTGATGCCCGGTGATCCACCAGAGCCAGCAATACCATAGAGAAGTAGCCTTTTCTGTTGATGTACTCCATCACAAGGTGTTCTGGGGCCAAAATGGGGATACGTGTGCCATCTATTGCCCCACCACAGTTAGAGAATCCCATTGCTGCAAAGCCATCCACTATTTCCCGCACTTTGCCCAGAATAACAGTCCTTCGTAGCAGGAGGCGATTAATGGCCCTGCACACTTGCATCACCGCAACCCCCACTGTGACTTCCCAACTCCAAACTGATTCGCAACTGACCAGTAGCAGTCTGGAGTTGCCAGCTTCCACACAGTGATCGCCACTCACTTCTCCACTGTGAAGGCAGCTCTCATTTTGGGGTCCTTGTGCTGCAGTGCAGTGGTGAGCTCTGCATGCAATTCCAGGAAGGTGGCTTTACACATCCAAAAGTTTTGCAGCCACTGCTCATCATCCCATATCTGCATAACAATGCAATCCCACCACTCAGTGCTTGTTTCCCAAACCCAACAGCTACAGTCCGCCATGTGCAGCTGCTCTATGAATGTCAACATCAATCTTGAATTGCTTCTTTCCATGGCCCACAGCACAGTAGGCACCACATATTAATTGTCAGAATTGTAGCTCATGAAATACTGCAGGATCAGCCATGTTGTATTGATAATGCTTACCACAATATTGGAGAGCAGAGCAGGATCCATGCTTCAGACAGAGATGGCAGATGCACAATTTACAGGGGCAGTTGAAAAATGGCACGAAACATGGTTGGAAGGCCATGGAATGATGGAATGGAGAAAACTGCATCAGGGAGTGGAGAGCCTGCCCCCATGATTCACTGTGTTCCATTCCCAGAACACCTAGTGGCAGAAGGTGGCAAATTGCACAGTGGGATACCTACCCATGGTGCACTGCTCTCTCTGTCAGTGCTAGAGCACCAACTATGGATGTGCTCGGCCGACACAAGGAGCATTGTGTGAACATGCAGAAGCAATGCAATTATGACCATCAATGTAACTTAAGTCAACTTAACTCTGCAGTGTAGACTTAGCCTCGGTCAGGTTCTCCCAGTGTGAACCACCCTATTCAAAGTGGTTTAGGTACTCCCTGTGAGCTACTCAGGGTACTTGTTCTATCATTATCTCTTAACAACCCTTCAGTATAAGCTAATAGGCATCTATTGGGGCTTGTCTATATGAACACTTAGTTCATGGCAAGGTGGGGTGTAAATCTATCTTGCACTGGCCTGCCACATACTGTGTGGACCCTGCTGCTACACACCAAAAATTCTCTAGTGCATTTTGATCTACTCCGATTTGAAACGGGGGAGTAAGACAATGTGCACTAGTAAACTTTTAATGCATGGCACCGGGGTCCACATGGACAGTTAATTGGTGTCAAGCTAGTGTAAGGTAGAATTATCCCCATCTTGATGCAAACTAAGTGTTTGTGTAGATAAGCTCTTAGAAATGGCTTCCTTTCTCTTTCCCTAAGTGTGAAGGCTCTGTTACACAGTCAGTGCCTATATTTATGGGACAGACACCACAATAGTGACAGATCCAGCCCTATATTAACAATCACCAAAAAACACCCTCACGTGTCACACTTGTATACTTTTTAAGGGCCTCAGGGAGAGAGAGCAGAAATCAATGTATGGAGGCTGAGAGAGCATGAGGAAGCTGCAGAACTGGATAAAGCTGCCCAGAGGCACTGACTTCCTCTCTACCCAGGGGTGCTGGACCCCTGCCTCAGGCCTGCCCCAACTCCATCTCTTCCACCAAGCCCCAACTGCTGCCCTGCCTCTTCCTGCCCTGCCTCTTCCTTGTCTCTTCCCACCCCCTCCCCTGAGCATGCCCCATACCCACTCCTTCTCCTCTCTCCCAGCACTTCCTGTATGCTGCTGAACAGCTGTTCTGCAGTGTGCAGGAGGCACTGGGAGAGAGGGAGAGGAGTTTATCAGTGGGGCTACCAGCGGGAATGAGGCACTGGGGCGGGGAGCTTGGCTGCTGGTGGGTGAATGAGGCCCTGGAGCACCCATGGAGTCAGCGCCTATGAAAAACTTCAGGAAGTGGGTTGGGAGGCATGAGAGCATGAGCAATTCCCAGGGAGGGGGAGAAAAAATATATTAAGCTGGAATCAAAGTTGGGAACACAAATCAGTAACTTAAAGGTAATGATTCTGACAAAGATTGCAGTTATGAAAGAAAAACAGTCATTAGATAGAAAGGAATTTCAGAGTTAATGTTAAACTTAAGAAAAACCCAAACATTTGAAAGTACTGAAAAGCATGGTTATCCAAACAACTTTGCCTCCAGCCTACAGCTATGACCTTAGAACAGTCGTGCACAAACCTTTCGTGTCACACACACCCTTACCAGTAATGGAGTCTGTCCGTGCTCCCCTGTCCATTACTGCACATCCACGGCTTCCTCAGCAGAAGAGCTTGGGCTGACAGCAGAGCTGGGGGAGAACTGGAGATGGGGGAGGATCTGAGGCTAGAGGTGGAGCTGGCCTGGGGGCAGAGAGGGAATGAGGGCAGAGCTGGGCTGGGGGCAAAAGAGGGGGGTACAGTGGATCTGTGGCTGGGACTGGAGCCGAGCTGGAAGCAGAGCAGGGCTGCATGGTGCTCCCTCCCCACCCCCTTTTCAGGGCCATACACAGTCCACACAAAAGGGAGTAATCAAATCAAACTAGAATTAAACCTTGTCTACAAAGGGTATGCACCGTGCCAATGACAAATACGCCACATGTACACACTAAAAAGTTTCTGTCCAATACTTGTACACATTATAAAATAAAGAAGGGAATATTACCCAGCCACCAAGTGTAATTAAAAAAATATAGCTCTCATATTCCAGGACATGACAGTAGCTCCAACTATCATTGGGGATAAGTTATTTTTCAGCAGCTATTGCTAACTAAGTCTGAGGCCCGAGACACTCACCTGCGGAACAGGGCCAGAGTCAAACGAAGTACATGAAGATTTATTGGAGTGCACCAAATACTGCCTTCCAAACTGGAGCTCATGTCATACTCTTCTCTTTGTTAATCTAACTGTAATCATGCAAAGAGTTTGAGTAGAACCGACAAAAATAAACAACAGATTTCATGTATGAGAAGTATTCTTCCTTCAAATCTCCACTTTTTTAAATAGGCATTGCTCTGTGTTGGAGATGACACATTATTATTTTTTTAATGGTGCCTGATGTGTCATTTATTAAAAGCAAATTAACAAACAAAAAATAAGTTACAACCAGAGTTTAGACTAGATGATACTTTTGTATGTTAAACATAAATTGATACTTTTGTATCTTAAATCTACACCAGATATTTCTAGTTTTTACAAGGATTATATTCTCTCTGTGGTTAAAGTTGCTTCTTCCTAGTCTCTCCTATTACCTGAAAGGATCTTTCTGGAGCCTCTAGGCCATATTCCGCTCTCTGTTAAACAGTGTAAACCTAGAGTCTCGCTGCTGGAATCAATATTCAATAGAGAAGGATCTAGTTCTCCTAGGGTCCAATTCACCACTTTATTACTGGAGTTTTAACTACATTAATGCAAACCTAGTTACACCAGCATAAAACTGGAGTAACACAGTGATCGATCAGATCCCCATTGAGGAATGAGGTTTCAGTCTTCAGTAGAGCTGGTCAGAAACTTTTGATGAAACTTGGAATCTAGCCATAGAACTGTCCC
Organism: Chelonoidis abingdonii; assembly: GCF_003597395.2. NCBI lineage: Eukaryota > Metazoa > Chordata > Testudines > Testudinidae > Chelonoidis > Chelonoidis abingdonii. The sequence goes on along the minus strand of NC_133769.1, from coordinate 248,593,217 downwards.
TTGGACAGTTACCTGATTGCAAGGGGGGATCATCTTGTTGCATAGTGCTATCGTAGAGGCTCCTTTGCCTCTCTTTCTCCCTGCTGTAACCCAGGACTTCCTTATATTTGATTAATGCCTAATTAAAGTTTTGGCCTCAAAAGTCTGCTCTGATTTATATCTCTGGACCAGAAGTGTGTTTCAAGGGTGATCACATTAGATTTCTTCCTCCTTAATAATTCCAGAAACAATAAGTTAAACATCAGACAAAGTGAGTGGAAAAGTAATAAAAATAAATTTGTCAATATGTCTAACTAAAAATCTAGGCTAGGAATTTACACAAATTTAGGGAATTATCAGTTGGGAATATATTTATTGATTAGCCCATAGAAAGGCTAAAAAGGATATCTTTCTCCACACTCTCAGTTACCATACTTACAGTATCTTAAGTACAGTGTAATTGGAAATAATTCACCACCAGTGAGCCATGCAGTTTAAAATGTCAGATGCTTCTCCCACTTCCAACAATACTTAAATTTCTTGCCCATTTTCAAATTTCTGGAAAATAGTTGAGGTTTGCAGCATGCCCTGAAGGTCATCAGATTTGAACGGTTACAGATCAAGGGGAATGGAGGGTACAAAGTCCATAAGCTATGATGTCCTCACAGAGAATGATCTGCCAGTGTCATGCTTTGGCTTATGCCAATGTGACCAATTAGACAAATTAGATAGACAGAAAGACAATAAAACAAAGAATATGTTGGGACAAAGCCTTGGCCACACCTTCACTGCTTCTGCAAAACAACCGTAACACTGGTTTAAGCAGCTGATGGAGGACTCTCATGGCATGGAGAGGATCCCAAAGTAGTGTAGAGCTGCTATAGCCTACCTGAGATGCAAGCTAGGAGGGTAGAGATCTCACATACTATCTTTCAAAGATAAAATGGTGTTCCAACCTCATCATCTGATGTGCCTGCCTAAGGTGGTTCTATCATTATACTAAACTATTTCTTTGTCATTTTTTCCTCCTCCAAACCCATACTTTATCTGTTGAAACTAGGCTTCACAAACAATGTCAAAAGGGCCCTGATGTAGCTACTCCTGAGAGACATAACTATGCCAACCTACCTCTGGTGCAGACAGTGCTAGGTTCCCTACTGATAATTGTCAAGCTGTCTAGAATGGCTCATGATTGTGAGTGCCAGTTTCCGGGGAGACTCTTAGAAATCAGGGCACAGACTCCAACCGGGCTGTGAGTTCTATACTTAAATTTCTCATAACAAGTGTGAACTCTTCAGACACTATATCAGCCTTAAAATGGAGTCACAGACAAGCCCCTTGGACGCTTCAGTCTATCAGAGAATCATAGGACTGGAATGGATCTCAAGAGGTCATCTAGCCTAATCCCCTGCAATCAAGGCAGGACTAAATATTATCTAGACCATCTCTGACAGCTGTTTGTCTAACCTGCTCTTTAAAATTCCAATGATGGAGATTCCATAACCTCCCTGGCAATTTATTTCTGTGCTTTACCACCCTGACAGTTAGAAAGGTCTTTCTAATGTTCAACTGTGATGCATGGCTAGAAAGGGTTAAACAGCCTGCAAAATAAACTACTCAAATTTGATCCTTAAAGACGTGGGGAGATAATGTTTGTGGTTTTGCCTATTTACACATATATGGGTGGGGTCCACAATGTAATCAACAGTCCCTGTCTATGCTGTATTCTGATAATTCAGAGATCAAAAGAACATCCTAGCATTTAAATGAATTGTAAACAAAGGATATCTCTATATTCATCTCTCTTTGAAATGTATAGCAAATTACCTGGGAATGGTGGAGGAACAAGCCAATTGCCTTATGTTAATTCGTATAGCTAAGCACTGGTGATTGACCTCCTTTAAAGTCATCATAAATTACCTTTTGTTCCCTGAGGAACTCCAACTTGTCGAAGAGAACATAAAATTGTATAAAAGATCCTTGGGTCCTAACACTGTCCTCTTAGATCTGCCTAAGCTTCATTGGGGAAAGTTTGAGTCGCAAGACTGAGGTCCCAGTTATGCTGGTGCACCCTGAATATGATATTTGGACATTGAACTGTAACCTATAAACTATTTCTAAAAGAACTCTTTGCAGCTACAAAGGTCATCATCTCTGCTATGAATCTGAAACTCAGTGAACTGAACTCATGTCAGTCTGTATATTGATTTTTTAACCATACTCTCTCTCTCTTTTGTTTTTTAATAAATTTTAGTTTCTTTAATAAGAATTGGCTATATTGTGTATTTGGGTAAGATCTGGAATATTAAATAACTTGGGAGGTAATGTGTCTGATCATTAGGGATTGATAAAACTTTTTATTTTATATGATGAAATAATATTTGCAGAAATCATCATATTTGACTTAGATACCCGGATGGAGGCCTGACCTGTATCACTTTAAGGGAACTGTGTTGTTTGGACTTCTGAATAATCAGTAATAAAGAAGCTGTTTTATACTGTCTTGGTAAATCTAAGTATTGGAATATCCACCAGCTTTTGGGGGACTGTCTGCCCCATTCTTTGCAGTTCACCCTAATTGAATGACCACAGCTGGTCCTCGCTGGAACCCTGGTCACGCCAACCTAAACCTTCCTTGCTGCAATTTAAGCCCATTGCTTCTTGTCCTATCCTCAGCAGTTAAGAACAATTTTTCTCCCTCTTCCTTGTAACAACCTTTATGTATTTGAAAACTGTTATGTCCCCTCTCAGTCTTCTCCTTTCCAGATTAAACAAACCCAATTTTTTCAGTCTTCCCTCATAGGTCATGCTTTCTAGACCTTTAACCATTTTTGTTGCTCTTCTTTGGACTTTCTCCAATTTGTCCATGTTTCCTGAATTGAGGCACCCAGAACCAGGCATAGTACTCCAGTAAAAGCCTAATCAGCATGGAGGAGAGTGACAGAATTACTTCTCATGTCTTGCTTACAACCCTCCTGCTAATACTTCCCAGAATATTTGCTCTTTTTGCAACAGTGTTACTCTGCTGACTCATATTTAGTTTGTGATCCACTATGACCCCCATATCCCTTTCTGCAGTACTCCTTCCTAGGCAGTCATTTCCCATTTTGTATGTGTGCAACTGATTGTTCCTTCTTAAGTGGAGTATTTTGCATTTGTCCTTATTGAAGTTCATCCAATTTTCTTCAGACCAGTTCTCCATTTTGTCCTTATCATTCTGAATTTTAATCCTATCCTCCAAAGCACTTGCAACCCTTCCAGCTTGGTATTGTCCGCACACTTTATAAGTGTGCCATTGTCTAAATCATTGATGAAGATATTGAACAGAATCAGACTTAGAACTGATCCCTGCGGGATCCTACTTGATATGCCCTTCCAGCTTGACTATAAACCACTGATAACAGCTCTTTGAGAAAGGTTTTCCAACCAGTTATGCACCCACTGTATAGTAGCTCCATCTAGATTGTATCTCCCTAGTTTGTTTATGATAAGATCATGTGAGACAGTATCAAAAGCCTTACTAAAGACAAGATATACCACATCTACAACTTCCTCCCATCCACAAGCCCTGTCAAAGAAAGTTATTAGGTTAGTTTGACATGATTTGTTCTTGACAAATCCATGCTGTCTGTTACTTATTATCTTCCAGGTGTCTGTAATTTGGTGAATTCCAGAGATTTGTAAGGCTGGAATTTGATCCACACATTTACTCAATGCTGTCTTCTTGATGGGACCAGATCAAAGATTCACTTTGGCAGCATAGTTTTTCATCTTTGTTCAACTGAGCACTCCTCAGCCTCTCTCTCAGGTGGTCTACTGCTTGCTAATCTACTACACTGGGATCTGCAGAGACAATTTCAAGATGAAGAAAAGAACACTATTTATTTAAAATCATAGTTCTTTGAATATACTACCTCTGCAGATCCACCTATTCCTTCTATCATTCCCCACTTTTTCGAGCCATTATTTGGATAGCAGATGCAAAGAAGAATTGAAGGGAGGCCAGAAGACAATTCATTTTATTACTTAAGCCCAAAATGCTAGTTTTTCAGTCTGCTTGCACTAACTCCCTTTCCCCAAGGGGAGATTATCCTGACATAGCATTATTCCAGGGTCTGCAACATGACTGATGCAATAGAGATGGTTGAAATTTTGAATTTCCATCCCATGGGAAATTCCATCATTTCAAAATTTCTTTTCATCCCAAATCAGAATGAAAAGTCAAAATTTCTTGTGAAACAAAAATTCAGAATAAATTCATGATTGAAACATTTCAATATTTTTCTTCAAAATTTTTGACACAATAAGTATATTCCCGTGAAATGTTTTGATTTTGTCAAATTAGCAATATTTTGGCAGAAAACTGTTCTGTCAGAAAATTTTCAACTAGTTCTATTTTACAGGATGGCTATGAAATATATTCAGAGAGCTTTCTATCTCAGCTTTAGGTGGTGGGATCCAGGTGACTTCTCTGATATTTCTTTAAGTTTTCTGTTTTGAGGAAATAAAAGTGGCTGAGTTGTAAAGTAATCTCATGTCTTTTTACCAGTAAGAAAGATTCTTGAGATGTTTGAAACCATATTAACAATACTCATAAGGCTAGATTGTGAAACTCTTACTCAGATTGGGGAATATTGACTTCAGTGGGACTAATCGTGTGAGTAAGCACTCATCCGTGTAAGTACAGGGTTCAGAACCTGGTTCGCAATGAGAAATACTATTATAACTAGTAATACTTTATATGTCACTTAAAAAGTAAGAGAGAACCTTTTAATGATGCCCAGTGCACAACTAACCCATCTAAAACAAATGTTTTAACTTTCCCATTAAAGCTAACTATATTAAGATAATACCAAAGGAATAATTCTTATAGAAATTATGTAATTAAAAGAAATATATAAGACCCCAAAAAAAGAAGCAACGTATTCTGTGAAACTGATAAAAGTGATGTAAAGTAAAAGAGTATTCAGAATCAGATGAAGATATATTTTTCAGAATTATATACAGACAATTATGTTTGAATTACAAAGCTACAAACACAGTACATTGAAGTATTCTGTTACATTATATATCATAATATATTACAAAACTGAAACTCAATTGTTTTGCAATATCACCAAAAACCCAAGTGAAAAAGAATTTTAATATATTGGATACTTTGAGTGAGATGCTGCTAATAAATATTTAGTACTTTTCATCCAAGGATCTCAAAGCACATTAAAGAAAAGAGGATCAACTCTGGTTAGGACTTCAGTATGGCCTGAAGAAAACCAGAAATGACACTTATTTACAACTGATCCACAGCTATGTACATTAGGGAAGTTTTCTCATATACAGATCTGATTTCCTATTCAGAATCACAAAGCCCAAGTTGGAAAATAAGTCATGTTTTTGTACAAACACTTGAAAACTGTCTGATGCAGTATCTAAAGGACCCAATCCAGCAAAGTCAACAAGAGCTGAGGGTACATAGAAAATGATTGGATTGGGCCCAAAGATAAGGTGGCATTTGCCCTGTGAAAGAGTAAGCAGAAGGCCAATGTTCCACCTAAGCAGCATCTCCAACCTAAAGCACTAAAAATGATGAGTCAGGACCCAAAAACCATGACACTGGCTTAAAAACCTATGAGAGTTTTCAAAATAATAAATGTAGGGTTATTTTCATTTACTTTCTGGTTTCAAAACTTTTAGAGTGTTCTTATCTCACACCTTCGAGCTTTTCTCTACAAACAAGAAGGCTAAAAAATTATTTAACAAAACAGAACTGAGATTTTTCATTTAACCTCATAGAGTTTTAAGAAAAGCACCATATATCACAAGATTGACTACTTCTGAGAGTTGGCAACAAGGCCAAGTCCCATTTAAACATTCAAAGCAGTACTTCAATGGATTAAGTTGTACATAGGTAATGTGCTAAGGGGTGTACTTCATTTAGAATTAGTTATCTTCTACTTCAGTGACACATCATAAAATATTTGGAATTAGCATACTCTAATCTAACACTAGTGCTGTTTAAGGTACAAACTTTCCAGAAATTCTGAAATCTATTTGTTAGATTTTAATGCATGTGAACTATGGGTTGTAGATTCAGATACTGTGAAACAGGAGGCTCAATAGAAGACTCAGAAGCATTAAGAATGTATGGGGGAAATATATTACTTTTAATTGTAGGTCCTGAAAAAACTGAATAACTTAAGTCACAAAAATTCCCGTAGCTACTTCCTAACAATATAACTGCCAACTAAAGAAAAATCCCCAAGAGATAGAACAAGCCTTTGTGCAGGCTAAAGAAAATCTTTTCAGGCTGGTGCAAGCTATGGCATTCAGTGATGACTCAAGGGCTTGTGCTGCTTGCAAGAGCTCTGCTTTATGCAGCATCCAGTTACAAGTGGCTGTGCATAATATTAACATCAACAACAGCTTCACAGTGCCCTGCCTCAGACTCTCTCTCTGGGAAGCTCAGTTCTTAAAGGCACAGCCCCTGATACTACACTTTCCTCTGCCAGGCTTCCAGGCTAACCTTAGTTTATCAAAACAAGAATAGGCCTCTGCCTAAGCCAGTTTTCCAGGTTGTTTTCAAAGGCTGGATCAGACCTCTAAGAAGTGTTATTCTTTACATTGCTCTTTATGAAAAATCATCTTGTCCAACTTTCAGCAAAGCTCTTAACCATGTGCTTAAGTCCTATTGACTTAAATGGGACTAAAGCACATGTTTAAAAGCTTTGTTCAGTAGGGGCCCTTACTTCTACAGGACCCAATTTTGTTTCCACTGAAGTCAATAGTAACTTCCACTGACTTCAAAGGGATAAGGATTGCCAACATTGCACTGGGGAGTGAGCCTACGAGCCCGGGTCCACAGACTTGTGATAGCAGGACTCATGATAGCTATGTGGATGTGCAGCTTGGGCTCTCAAGCCCTAGGGGAAAGTGGGACGGACCTGAAAGTCTGAGATCCAGCCCAAGCCACATCTAAACAATGTCTACACAGTTAGTTTTAGAGCACTAGTGTGAGTGCCGCTAGCATAAGTCTGTGGACCTGAGCTGGGAGGCTTGCTCCCAGATGCAGTGTTGACATTAGGGTGTCCAGTTTTTGAACAGAAAGTCCAGTTAAAAAGGAGACCTGACAGTAGCACTGACCAGACACCCAAAGTCTGGTTACCTGAGTAACTGTCTGTAGTCAGCTTCCACTCTGTTGAAGGTGGGAAGAGCAGCTGCTGCTGGAGCTGAAGGAACATTCAGGAACTGTCCAGCTCCAGCAGACAGAGACACCAATGATCAGTGCCTGGAGGAAGGGATCCTGAAACGCACAGCGCTTGAGGAGTGGGGCCATTGGCCTAGCTCACTTTCTGGCCCCCTTCTCAGCTTCCTTTGTGCCATCCCCACCCCCAAAGTGCTGCCCACCATCCTGCCCCAATCACCGCCCCCACACACCTCTGGAGTGCGACTCTTCCTCTTCTATCCTGCCCCAGTCAACCTCCACCTCTCAAGCCCTGCTCAGCTAGTGGGCAGACAGAGGTGGAGAGAGCAGTGAGTGATGGCGGGGAGGGAAGAGGAGCTGGGGGAAGGGCCTAGAGCAGTGGTGGGGAACCTTTTTTCTATTAGGGGCCATTGATCCAAAGAAAAAAATCAGTCGCAGGCCACATAAAGCCCCATGCGAGGAGGAGGCTTGGGGCTTCCCCTAGGCACTGGGGTGGGGTCAGAAATGAGGGTTTCAGGGTGCAGGAGGGGACTCCAGGCTGGGGCAGGGGTTGGAGTGCAGAAGGGGGTGAGGGCTCCAGCTGGGGGTGCTGGCTTTGGGGTGGGGCTGGGGATGAGAGGTTTGGGGTGCAGGAAGGATCTCCAGACGGGGGCCAAGGGATGTGCAATGTGGGCTCAGAGCTGGGGTTGGGGTGCAGGAGGAAGTTCAGGGTGCAGGGCCCGGCTGGGCAGTGCTTACCTCAGGCCGCTCCCAAACGGCAGTGCAGTGGGACTAGGGCAGGCTCTCTGCTTGCCCTGTCTCTGTGCTGTTTCCAGAAGCAGTCGACTGGTCCAGCTCCTAGGCAGAGGGGTCAGGGGGCTCTGCGTGGTGTATTGAAGTATTTCAAAAATTATACTAATATGTTCAAGTATCATAGAAACATATGAAATTCTTCTAAAAAACTATAAGAAAACCACTTAGGGTTTGTATTACACTACCACTTAAGTTGATGTTACTTATGTTGCTCAGGGGCATGAACCGCTCTCCCTCCACCCCCCTGAGCAACATTAGTTACGTCTACTTAAAGCATTGTCTACACCAAACTATGCTGGCAGGAGATGCTGTCCCCCATATAGCTTCCACCTCTTGCTGAGGTGTAGTAATTACACTGACAGGAGAGCATGTTCCCATTGATGTAGCACGATAGTAAAGACAGTACAGAAGAATAAAGCCTTTTTTAAAAATAAAAAGTAGTATTCAGAGGAATATGTAGGATACAGATGAAATATGTAGAAAACATGCATTGGCTCATCTGAAAAGTACTGACTCTAGGACCTCATTTTCAGTTATGAGGCCAGCACTGTAAGTCTTTGACAGAATGCATGGTAAAGGTCTCCTCTTAAGAGGATTTTTTTTTTTGCCAGTTCCCAATTAGTTCATCAAATATTTTCAAAATGTAATAAAAAATCATCAAAGCACACACACAAAATTAAATTCTGATGAGTATTTCATTACTTTACGTATAATATCTTTACATTGCTGAAGATATAGAAGTACGTTTGTTTTTAATTTTGCCATACCTAACCAAAACATACTATTTGGCAATTCAGTATTTGGCTGGGTCACATATGTGCATGGAAGCTTGCAGTAACACTGGTTCAGTAGTCACAGACATGGTATTGGATCTAACGGGTTTAAAGTCCAGGGGTTGGCAACCTTTCAGAAGTGGTGTGCTGAGTCTTCATTTATTCACTGTAATTTAAGTTTTTGCATGCCAGTAATACATTTTAATGTTTTGAGATGGTCTCTTTCTATAACTCTATAATATATAACTAAACTATTGTTGTATGTAAAGTAAATAAGGTTTTTAAATGTTTAAGAAGTTTCATTTAAAATTAAATTAAAATGCAGAGCCCCCCAGACTGGTGGCTAGGACCCGGGCAGTGTGAGTGCCACTGAAAATCAGCTCATGTGCCACCTTTGGCACGCATGCCATAGGTTGCCTACTCCTGGTTTAGACTGAGGCAACTTAGTCATTTAACTTAATGAAATATTAGCTATTCTTTCTTTCTTTCTTTCTTTCTTTCTTTCTATTAAGTATAAATTAAACAGTGTGTTTAACCTTAGATAGATTAGTGCAGTGGTAAGGTGGCAAAGGGATTTAAAATCTTATCACAGGTAATTTTACATAGTAAGTCTTATATGCTCAAGCATTAACAAAACAATTAACTTAATTAACTTGGGGACAGTATGAGGACAGTTTTATGTTTAATAGTTTACGGAAATGTACTGTACAGACAGGAATTTTAAAGTTTTTAAATATAACATGTCAGTGCTGTTACTTTGTATTATATCCTCTTCAACTGGCATATTCCCTAGAAAATTGCTGAAGTAGCACAATAACTGAAATTATACCACTAACATATTTATGGTACTGGACTACACAAGCTTTTTCCATTAATAGCATTTTGCCTTTTGGTTTCAAATAGTAACTTGCAAAGTAATTTAGTGCTGTAGAAACTTTGGGCCAAATTCATCCTTGGTGTAATTCCAGTGACACTATCAGGGAAGATTTTGGCCCAAGCCAATTAATTAAACGGTATCTGCTATATTATATTTCTTCACTAAACTGAAAAAAAAATTTATTAATAGAAGCTTCACTTAAGCGAAATGTCGATGCAGCACCAAATAAGCACAAAAATGTTTGCATAATAAAAAGGGCAATTACATGTGGTGCTTTTTGAAGTTACACATCAATTTTCTTTAACTGTGCTATAGAGATTACCATAGAATCCTATAGGTTTCTGATATTTTTGTGCTGATTAAAACAAAAGCACTCTATTGAGTAAGACTGTAAGTGCGTTTTAAAGAATCATATGTTCTACACCATTAGCATTGTTGCTTGCCTCTACTGTGCTACTGAACTTGCAAAATTCCCCACTTAGCTCTCAGACTAGCTCATTCTCAGTGTTCTGTCTTTGGGCTAGACAAGAGATGGGCAAACTATGGACCGCAGGCCACATCCAGTCTGTGGGACCGTCCTTCCCGGCCCTTGAGCTCCCACCTCCCTCCCCCACAGCCTCAGCTTGCCACACTGCCAGCGCTCTGGCCCACCACTTCTGCCAGGCAGCATGACAGTGTGACTGTCTTCAGCCAGGTGGCGGGGCTGTGAGCTCCTGCTGCTCTGAGTGGAATGGTAAGGGGGAGTGGAGGGGTTGGATAAGGAGCAGGGGGTTCTGGTAGGCAGTCAGGGGACAGAGAACAGGGGGTAGTTGGATAGGGGGTGGAGTCCCGGGGGCAGTGAGGGGTAGGCGGTACCTGGAGGGGACGGTCAGGGGACAAGGAGCTAGGGGGTTGGATAGGTGTGGGAGCCCCAGGAGGCCTGTCGAGGGGTGGGGGTGAGGATAGGGGGCAGTGCATTCAGGGGACAGGGAGCAGGGAGGTTTGGTCCCTGGGGTAGGGTGGTCAGGGAACAATGAGCAGGGGGGTTGGATGGGTTGGAGGTTCTGAGGGGGGCAGTCGGGGGAAGGAAGTGTGATGGGGCAGATAGGGGGCAGGGGCCAGGATGTTTGGGGAGGCACAGCCTTCCCTACCCAGCCCTCCATACAGTTTCACAACCCCAATGTGGCCCTCAGGCCAAAAAGTTTGCCCATCCCTGGACTAGACTGTGCCTGTACATGCAGCATTGAGAAATGGATAGTGCATACACTCCGCCACCCTAGAAGCCACAGCCGACACTGTGCCTCTAAGACAGTCCTCAGAGGCACAGTTCTCTTCCTGCTTCCTCTTTGGGGTGGTAGCAATTTGCTACTGGTATAACCCAACAACAAAAGTACAACACCCTTTGCGCTGGCTCAGTCAGACTTGCCAAAGCTATGCACATTTCCTGCCTCTCCGCTTCAGGAGCTCAGGATGAAATAAGCAGGTAGCACACCCAGGAGTGCAAGAGGGTTCTTACTCTCCTTTATTTCTCTAGTGCCAAGTCACAATGTAGCCCTTTTGTTTAAAACATATGTACTTATACTTCACTATTAAAAGTTCATTCTTCAACTTTCAGAATCAGTGGAAATGATAAATGCCATTGAACCTTTAATAGATCTAATATTTAATGTGCTACATATTAAATAACCTTGAGGAAATCCAAAGGAAAGACAAATTAGGACATATAATGATATATATTAAACTGCATTAAAACATACCATGTAAATTCTGATTCTGAAAGGAAAAACCGCAAAATAACAGTAAAAACTAATCTCCCATTATTTCCCATGCCCAGCAAAATTCTTAACAAAGAAACAGAACTTTGATGCTATCACAACTTATTTGGGTTGAGGGAAATTTTTGCTAAAATGAATAGAAAAGTAATTAGACTCACTATTGTGTGTCAAAAGTTCCCTATTTTTCATTCCTTTGATTAACTGATGGCAGAAATTATTTTACATGTCCTGCATTTTTAATAGTGATCTCTGTCTACTGCCCTGCGGGAAGTGTGAGTCTATTTAATTACATCCACTGACTAAGAATTTTAATAAATATATCAGTGATGAATGGGATTTTTTGGCTAATTAGAGACTGAGTACAAATGAAAGCAATATTGTAATGTTTAGTTACCTAGAATAAACACAGAAAAGAAACAGCTCTTTTCCAGCAGGATTGCAGCTATGTATATTGGAAAAAGTATCCCATTCAGAAAGTATTAATAAAGAAAGGGAGTCATGAAATTCTTGATATATCATTTGTAGCCAAAGTGCAAGACAGCCAAAAGCAGGAAAGAAGCCGTCTTTTCATGCACGTTATCTGTTATGCAAAAGATAATCATGAAGAAGTGCTGCACAAGCATTAAAGTCATATAGCAAAAGCATATTAAGGCCTAGATTCTGATATTCTTACTCTAGTTTATTAGAACTTTACCTCAGAAGTCATCCAATTAACTTCAGTGGGACCACACATGGAGAAGATACCCTCACTCACGCTGCTCAGTATCAGAATCAAGCTCTTAGAATCTAATTTTCAAAAATTCTACCATAATGCTAGGTTATGCTAAAAATAGATCTGACTGGAAGAAATTCTGAAGAATATTTAAGGTAAAACAGAAAAATTGCTTTTGAAATGCACTCACACCTGCTACTTGTCATTATTTAAGTGTAAATTAATAGCATTTTGCTTTCCTTTTGTACACAGTTTTATTATGCTATGTTCAACTGCAGTCCACAGAAGATTTGATATAATAATATAGAAAAACATCTAGAACTATATACTTATTAAACAAAAAATAGTTATATTAATATGATAGTACAGGTAAGTTAGCAGGGATGAAAACAGTGTTTATTTGATTTTTCCTGACCCCTTGCAGTTTAGTATGTGGTTGAGGACAGAACAATTACGATAGAACTTATTATCCACAATAAGCACAATGTGGGAAGGGAAAATAAGTAAAGAATGGAAGGATGAGAGAGAAATTTTCTAACAGAAACAACAAGGAGTTGGAAAGGTCAAAAACTGATCATATACTTGGCTACTTAAAAACAAATTGATTCATGCACAGGAACCATCACTTCCACAATGCAATAAAAAGTGAGGACAGGCAAAAGAATACTACAACAGTTTTGCTACCTTATGTACAAATTATGAGGTCAGTGAAGAATCTGAACCATAATACATATTAAAAATCACGAACAAGCCATATGCTGAAGTAACAAATTAAAAGCACTAAATAAATACATTTCAGTGATCTTTCAGTGCCATGATAATATGTAATGTATCTGTCACAAGTTCCAGCATTTAGGATGGAATGAATTCATGTCAACATTCTAGCATTTAACGTTAATTTAAAAACCTATCTCTTATCTTGTGCAACTGCTGTGTTCATACTATACTTGATCACTGTGTCTAAAGTTCAGTGAATAAATCACAGAGAATAATTTATTTGACATATTTCATCTCTTCTTCTGTTTCCAGAATGGCTGTAAGCACATCACAATTTCCTCACATGGTCTTGTTATTCCAAATGTACATAACATTATTTACATTTTTTTTTATTGCGTAGCTTGACTGGAAACAGTTTGTTATGAGTATTCGTTACCAAGCATTTGAAATCTGAGCAGCACTGCTAATTGCAATTGGTCAAAGCTGTAAGGCATTGATTCTGTTCCCCAAGTGGATACGCATAACTCTTATAGTCAGAAGAATGATTTGAATAACCCAATAGGGTATCTTGCAGGGAAAATAGCAGTTTTAAGGAGATGTAGCACATATTTTCAGAAATTTTAGACCTAAATGTGAATATGTGCAGTCCTAGCTGTAAAGGATCAAGTATGGTTGTTGTCAAGCTCATCATGGGCCAGATTCTCCCACCTTCAATCATATTGTATAGTACAGCTTTCTCAAACTGGGGTCTGCAGACTCTGCGGGTCCCCAAGGATACTCCAGGGGGTCTGCAGGCACTGCTGATCAACTCCTCCCCCTCCCTCTATCACCCGGTTACTGAAGCCAAACTGGGAGATTTTAGGAGCTAAAAGTCCAGCAGCACAGTGGGGCTAAGGCAGGCTCCGTGCCTGCCCTGGCTCTGCACCACTCCCAGAAGTGGCCAACATGTCCCTGCAGCCCCTAGGGGGAACAGGGGGTCTCTGTGTGCTGCCCCTACCCCAAGCTTCAACTCCGCAGCTCCCATTGACCAGGAACAGTGACCAAAGGGAGCTGTGGGTGGGCAGGGGCAGTGCGCGCTGACCACCTCCTACCTACCCAGGAGCTGCTGCCAAAGAGGTATGCTGGTCATTTTTGGGAGCCACCTGATTTAAGTGCCGCTTGTCTGAATCTCACACCGCTCACCCTCTCCCAAACTCCAACCCCCTGCCCCAGCCCAGAGCCCGCACTCCACACCCAAATCCCCTCCCAGATCCTACACCCCGTACCCGCTCCTGCACCCAAACTCCCTCCCAGAGCCCACATCCCTTGCCCCCTCCTTCACTCCAACCCCCTACCCCAGTCTGATGAACATGAATGAGAGTGGGAGAGAGTGAGCGATGGAGGAAGGGGGGATGGAGTGAGCCGAGGGCGAGAAGAGGTGAGGTGGGGCCATGGGGGAAGAGGTGGAGCCTGAGGCTGAGCAGGGGTGCTTGGGGGTCCCCAAAAAATTTAAAATCAAAATGGGAGTCCTTGGGTTGCTAAAGTTTGATAACTGCTGATATAGTACTTTACTCCACAAATGAGCGATAGAGCAAAATCCTGGCCCCATTTAAGTCAAAGGGAGTTTTACCATCAGCTTCAATGGGGCCAAGATTTTACCCACATGGATTAACAAGTGATTAAGGGTAGCAGAATTTAAGGCCTGTGAGCAAGAGGGTTTTCAGAATTCTGTGTTAATAAACAGTCCCCAATCATTATATAAAAGGCACCTTTTGCGGTGTGTAAATATTTCAGTTTGCAAGCTTAAATTTCTCTTTGCAGAGCAATCCAGTGAGCAATACTCAAATTGTTGTAATATTTGTTGAAAGTATACACAACAGTGGCAGTAGCTCAGCCAAGGCTAACTGATGTGACTATTCACAGAAAATCTGTCACAGTATTCTTCCATCTCTAATAAGTTAGCTGAGATCTCCAGTTTTTATTTTCTCACCATGGACCTGACAGTCTCCGCTGTTAGGAGTATGTTGGGATCCAATTAAAATAGATCTGGTATGTCTAGACAATCTAGTCAAACACCAGTTTCAGTTTAAGAAGACTGATCAGCTACAAAAGTGATCTCAGAGTCACTTCACTTCTGTGCCCAATAGTATTGTTTTCATTCTCCAGTTGTATCATGATGTACCATCCATATAAAGCTGACAGAACAAAATTGACAAATCAAGTTTTGCTCAATTAGACTATTTTGGTGGCTTATATGTAATGCCTTTATTGCTTTCTCGTGTAATCAGAACCTCAATCAACAGTAAACTAATATCATTGTAAAAGGATAAGTACTTTGTTTAAACATGGCAGATTTTCTGTGGGCTTGTCTACAGGGTGCACTAGCCAGTTTGTTTATCTGCTGCATCGGCAGGTTCAGTGGACCGCAGCTCCCACTGGCCACAGTTCACAGTCCCAGGCCAATGGAGGCGGTGGGAAGCGGCGCGGGCGAACCATGGGAGCCACGGTCTGCCGAACCTGCCGATGCAGCAGATAAACAAACTGGCCCGGACCACCAGGGTGCTTACCCTGGCGAGCAGCGTGCCAGAGGTTGCCGACCCCTGCACTAGGCCCTTCCCTTCAGGGCCTGCAGCCTGGCAGGCTATGGGATAGAGCTCCCTTCTGCTCCCCAAGCCTGGCCAGCACTGCGCTGTCCGCAGTGCTAGTCTCCCAGCTCTGGAGACTGACCTTCCCTGTCAAAGGCCTGGGACAGACTCATCACTCCCTTCCTGGGCATCCTTTATAGAGGGCCAAGCTGAGCCTTGATTGGCTGTCTCCAATCTTGGCTTCGATTGGCTCCCCAAAAGCCCTTTTCTAATTGGTGGCCCATTTGTGCAGGTGCACTGGCCTGCTGCAGCCTACAGTCTCTGGGAGTGGGGCAGCCACCCCACTACACACACTAGTGCACAGTAGAATTTATACTCTTCTAGTAAAGATTAACACACTATATAGACAAGCCCTGAGTGTAAGTTTCGAAATGGAGGCAATAAATAAGTGGAGCAAGAGTACATGACTGGTGAGAATAAAAAGTAAAGAAATACCACCAGACCACCAATCCAATAGTTCCTAAAGTGACATGGAAACTGTGATGAAATGTACAAGAGCCCAGAGACAATACTGAAGACCCTAGTAAAAGCATACCATGTACTGAATTTTTGTTACCCTAGAAGGAGTTCACTCATCAATTTTGATGGTGGGACTTAGCCAGAGGGCTGAGCCACTGAAGACTGACCAGCTAAGGGAACAACCTCCAGGGGGCACCAGAACCAAGAAAGATTGCAGCACCACACCTAGGTGACAGGAGGTGAGTGTTCCCCATCACAGGATCCAAATGATTTTATATTATTGAAAGGACCCAATTTTGGCACCCATACTCATAAAGTAGTACCTTACTCTGTCAACAGTCCATTTAACTTCCAGTTATTGCAGGTTCTGATCCTATAAACATTTAAGTGTGCATGTAACTTCATAATTTTAGCCCTTTAACTCCAATGGGACTACACGTGTTCTTAAAGTTAAGCCTGGGCATAAATGTTACCAGAATTAGGGACTAGAACTGTATTTTTGTTAAAAACTTTTCTCTGAGTGGCAAAAAACTGTTGTCACTTCAAAACAAAATTATATCACTGTTACCAATGAAAAGTTATTTTCACATCCAGTACATTAACAAAGTTACTGTGAGTATGTTTTATATACGCAGGACAAACTTTTCAAAAAGAGGAGCCTAAATAAACTACTAAGACCATATTTAGATGGGATTTTCAAAAGGACCAAGAGTGACATAGAGACCCAAGTCCCATTGATTTCAAACTACAAGTCCTGATGAAAGAATATAATCTGGTCAAAGCTGATCAAAGTCAAAATTAATCTTTCTTGACTTGTGGAAATTCAATATATTGGAAAGTAGTGTTGGTTGTAACTACAGCACAGGCTACTTGCTTATCAATTTTGTGTTTGAGTTTGTGTTGCTTTCACAGTAAGAATATTAATATGGTCCTGCACTTGTCTTTTTCAGGTTGATGAGTATTTTAAGTGTGAAAATTCATAGTAGAAAAAAATCCACAGTTTAACAATCTGTATAGAATAGAATTGAATAGATAGAGATTGGCATATTTCAGCTGTGCATGAAGAATTCCCATAAGTATTTTATAGTCTTTAAAGCGCTATGGGATAAAAGTGCTATAGGCATCATCATGTAGTGGGTTAACATATCTTGATTTTAGCCCCAGCTCTGCCAATGACTCAATGTGTAACTGTAGTGGGCCGGCATGGCTCTTCTCCTCCCCAGAGAGGGTCGAGCCCTGCCGAAGGCCAGAATGGGTGGAGCTACGGAGCTCTGAGCCTGCCCCTCAAAGGGTCAGGAGGCGACCTGGAACTATAAAAGCCGGCCTTCAGAGCTCAGTCAGGCCCCAGCAGCCGGAGAGAGCAGACGTACCTCAGGGAGCTCGAGACTGGGAGACTCCGGCGACCCAGGGGAGCCACCCAGACTGGCCAGAGCTTCCCCGCGCCTGCTGCTACCTGGAGGAGCTGCCGGGGCTTCCCTGCGCCTGCTGCTACCCGGAGGAGTCAACGGCGCTACCCTAGTCCGACTATCCCGAGGAACTCCTGGACCTACCACCCAGTCCTGGTCGCGATGAGCCTATGCTCGTGGACCCTTCAGAGGCCGACGTTAGGACCAGGTAGGTCCCGAGGGGGAGTACGGAAGCAGCCCGGGGGAGTAGGGAAGCAGGCTGCGGAGTTGCCAGAGCCTATGTCAGTGTGTTGCGGTCAGGATCCCCACTGACTGACCAGCGGAGTGATAGCTGCTGTTAGGACCGTGGGCTGGGACGCAGTGGAGTGGGAGGGCTTGCATCCCCCCTGCCACCCCACTCCGGGGTGGCAGACTCCCCCTCTCCCTGGCCTGAGGAGGCCGATAACTGTTACTGTTGCTCAGCCCTGACCAAAGGCCTGAGTTTACTGACTCAGCATTTGTTAGCCGCCCTGACCTAGGGCTGGACCTTAATCTATTACTGGTACTACTCAGTCCTGACCGAGGCCTGAGCTTACTGACTCTGTGTTTGCTGTCCAACTTGGCATAGGGCCCGGCATCTTGCGGCTGGCACGGCAGCCCTGCCAGAGGGCCTGAGCCCCTTGCCCGCCGGACAGACAAGCACCGCAAGGACCACCAGGCTAGTTTTCTGGACCAACCAGAGTGGAGTGGGCCGGCATGGCTCCCCTCACCCCCCGCAGAGAGAGTCGAGCCCCGGCCGCACACATAACAGTAACCTTGGGCAAGTCATTTAAACCAAAATTTTCCAAACTTAGGTATCTAAAGTTAGGCACTTAAAGACATATGTAGGCATCTAAATAAGTGGTCTGATTTTCAGAGGTGCTTATCATTCGAGCTGGTCAGGGGGTGGAAGGAGGAGAGAACCAGATTTTCCATTTTATGGGAATCTCCACCACTTCAAATATTTCTTCTCTTCTAAAACAGAATTAAAACAAAAATGTTTCAAACTTTTCTGCAAAAGGAAGTTCCAAAGTAAACAATAAATAAATAAAAATTCTGTTTTGGTTGATCAAAACATCTTGTTCCAATGTATATTAAAAATGTATATTAAAACCCAATTAATGTCATTCCAAATCAAAAAGCTCCATTTTATTTTTTCAAGATTAAATTGTCAAAATAGACATGTTTTTCTAAACACTTTGATTTTGAAAGAAATGGCATGTTTTTGTTAAAAACTGTTCTGATGAAAAATATGGCCAACTCTACTTATCACCCACAACACACTGATGTCAACAAAAGCTGTAAGTATGCACTAAACTCTAATGAGCCAAAATAAAATGAAGTCCTAATACAATAGTAAAAATCTTCTTTGAAGGAAAGGATAGATAGCACAGAATATTCAGAAGTGACACACTGCAAGAGTACTATGAATTGCAGTTTCAAGTTATGTTCATCTGTGAGAATTCCAAACACAGGGTGGCTCAAGCTGAACATTTAAGAAGGTGCTCACTGAAAACCTAATTATATTTTATGAGGATACTAGTGATGAGACCATATTGTAGCATTAATAGAAAGACTACCAGAATGCTTATCTATTGAATCATCCTTCCATTCAAAAACATTCAATTCCTGTTTTATAGTGCTTTCATATGAAGACAAGGAGCCAACAGTAAGCAGTTTCATCTTGAGAAATCGGGATGTAATCCATTTGAGCCAAATTTAGTCCAGGCATAAGCAGATGCATCCCTTACACCAGGGCTGAATTTGACCTTCTCCTTTAGTTTTAATAATAAAAGCTCATTATGGTGCTAACAAGGTCTGAGGAAGAGAGAAGAAGGTGCACTGGCTGAGCAGTTGTGCATGGAGGTATTGGGTGAAATCTTGACCCCACTGAAGTCGATTCCATTATACCTGCAGAGGCGAGGAGCAGGAATGCAAGATACATGCAAGGAGTAAGCTCCCCAGTAGTAGTTACTACAGCTATGAGCACCTCTACCTGCAACCATTTGCCAATATGTAGTCCATGGCCTGTATCATTCAGACCCGTCCTTTTCAGGTTCACTGTAAGTACCCTTGCACTCTCATCACAGATAGACACAAGTGAACCTGATTCTTACCACACCAGTTACTGGAGTAACTTCATTGAAAGTTCAGTGGAGTTACAGTTGTGTCAAACTGGTGTAGAGGGAATGATAAAGCAACCCATTAATGGCTGCATTCTGCATGCACATTCTTCTTACCTCTCCCAGCGCATCTGTTCTTGGGCAGTGATAATATGGCCACAAATTGGAAGGAGCTATATTTTTTTCTGAATACTTTTATCGGGGAGGTGGGGAGAAAACACAAGAAGATACCATTATACACTCAGCAATATTTTAAATCATTTAAAGCTGCTCAGTTGCAACAATATACAATTTTTGTTGCCCTATTAGCATTTTCTTGTTGTTGTTACACCATGCTCCACCCACACAAATGCCAGACTAAAACATAGGTCCAGGTTCTGGTCTCTGCTATGGGTGCTTTACGCTGACTCCTGACAAACTAGGGCTGTAAAGGGGGGGTGGAGCAGCACTATGTTGTTCTTACCTATATCCCCGGTCACCCCTGCATAATCCCTGGATCAAGGGCATACCAGGGCAGAGGAGTGGCCAGACTGCTTTTCACTCTGGTAATTTTGGGTGGTACAACAATCTATTGGCAGTTGTAGCAAAGCTGCCTTAAGTTAGAGCACCCGTAGAGACTGAAGGAAAAAAACAGAAGTCAGTAACAGGGTCAACATCATATTTGTTATAAAACCACACACACAGAGGCTCGTGATAAAGTTCAAGAATCGGATATCCACAAAAGTTTTAAACTTTACCGGCATAACTGAAGTCTCCCCAGCTCTGTTTTACTTAAAATCACGTGTATGTAGCAGATACCACAATGAAAGAGACTTGAGTCCAGAATAAAGAGGCTAATATTTTTATTACTATTAACTGTTCTTGAGCAGTGTAGCATCAGAATGCTTCCTTGTTCTTTTTTAAATCTTTAAAACATTTACTGTAGCCAATACAAAGAAAAACTCTCTATTTACAGTATATTCAAATTCAAGCATTGTTCCCCATATGCTCTTTTTCTAGTATTTCCCCTTCAAGATGCTGGAGTTGTATATCTGTTAGTCTTTAGTGATCTTGCACAGCAGCAATTCATTCTGCTATAACTTTAAATGTATTTTACTCATTTCAGCATGTGAAAATCTGAAATGGGATTTCTGACCTATTGCCTGTGAGTGTAGGGTGGCACTAACAGGAACAGTAAATGCAGAGAAGGTTTCTTCAATCAGAAGTATCAGTAACAAATGTATCAGCATTACAAGATTGTGGTCAGGCATTCTTGCCCTAAACGACCAAAACAATCTTGGTTCCATGTTCTATCCGTTGAGATAAAACAGCATTTGTAGATGTATTCAGCCTATTGCACAGTACTTGATTTGGTTAAAAATTAACTCCTAATATTTCTGGTAATCTACATCTCCAGGAAGTTATCCAATATACAATTAACAACCTTAATCTTAATGATATCCCACACTGTCTCAGCTGTGAGTTTGAAATCTAAATTGTTAACAATCCATGTAATCTCAGACACCTACAAACACGTAGCTCAAGGTTTTACAGTTAGTGATTCTGGATGCCCCAATTTTTGGGTGCCCAATTTGAGGTACCTTAAAAGGCTCTGACTTTTAGAAAGTGCTGATAGCACCCATCCTTTGAAAATCAGGCCCCTTCAAGATGCCTTAAATTGGTCACTCAGAAATTGAGGCACCCAAAATCACTAGCCATTTCTGCATTTTTAGGCCGGCATGCCTAACTAAAACACTTAAATTCATAATTAGACCCCCATATAAAGTATCCTGAATTTCTGAGGTGCTGCTTCTAGAGTGGAGTGCCTATAGGTGTGAGGCAAACCCACAGCTGGACCAAGATTGCTCACTCAGCCAGTGTTTTACCAGGACCTCCTCAGGACCTGGAAACTAGTCTCGGTGACCAGGTCCATGGCAGCCACCGAGGAGGAGGATCTCCTCATGGAGCCCCTCACAACCTCCATCTCGGTGTGCAGGTGGCAGAGTCCCCCTTGGTGCACCGGAGGTTGGTCCTGGGTGGTACCACCAGGATCAGAGACCTCCTGGACTACAACTGGAGGGACTAGTTGGATCCCCTAGTGCTCATATGCAAAGGTTCACTCCTGGGGGAGACCAGACAGATGTACTGCTCCTACTTTCCACCAAATGAGAGTAGCTTTAAACTCTGACAAGATTCCAGCAGTGCCTGGCCAGTGAAGCCTCACTGGGTGGTACGCTGAATCACCACATCTCCCAGGTGCCTTGGGCCCAGCCTCTCCCAAGCCACCCTATCCACTTGGAGAGTTGTGAAAATTTGCCCCAGACCCCCTGTCAGATTTGTGAGTTTATGATTCATGTATTCAAATGTCAAAGAGCTAGATATTATTGAAATGCCACTATAGGTGCCTTATCTGATAAATTAAACATTGCAAAGCAAAGGACTGCCCATATATAGATCCACCTCAATCTATCGCCTCCTCAACAACCTTAGAAAAGAAAAAAGGTGGGTGCTGAAGAGTGTCCAGAAGTTAATAATGGGCTAGAGAGAGACTTTGCTGCCATTTATTTCACAGAATCTTCATTGCTTGCTTTGTTTGGTCACTTTTGACTAAGACATTCATGCCAATAAAGGCTTTTCAACTGACCTCATAAGAGGACACCCACTGGGCTATGCCCAACTGGTTGAGAATGCAAAGAAAAAAAATCCATCAATATTCAGTGGTCACTAAGACCCCATGAGAGTACCTGAAGGGGAGGTAAGGAGCAACTTGCTCTCTCACCCATCCTTCAGCTGCTCCAACCCCATTCCATCTATTACAGCTCACACCCTAACCAAGCCCCATGCAGCTCTCACTCCTCACTCCCACCTACCCATACAGAAATCTACTCCAGGAGTCGAGAAGTATCATTCCAAGAAGACCAAAGGCAGTGGCTTGGAGAGGAGCTCCATGCAAGACGAAACCAGTGTTGCCAATTCTGGCAATTTTGTAGTGAGTCTTGCAAAATTTGTTCTTTTTCTTATAGAGCCTCAGCTTCTGGAGTTAGATTCTTATATGAGAACTTAGACTTTAATTTAAAAAAGAAGCTTCTGGACCTCATGGTTGAAAATAAAAAATTAAACCCTAAATGCTCAAAAAACAGAAGGCAAATAAAGACCCATAATTACAGATTTTTAAAAAAATGTGAGAAGAATTCCCAGCAGGAACCTGCACATGTTGATGAACTTCCCCTAGCCAGCATTAGACTCCTCACTCTGCCTATAGCCTACATCATGCACCAGTCCCCCAATCAAACACCATCCCCGTAGCCAGAACAGCCATATACCCAACCCCCAACACCTAGATTATTCTATATTGACTTAAGTGTTTATATAGTGCACCAAAATTTGTGTTGTGATCGTGAAGACAATTGGCTCTGTATCAGGCCCTTGGTAAGACTAGAACCTGAACTTTAAAATTCAACCAATATCACACATCAAAAGTTTTGCAATTTTATGGCTTAAAGGGATGATAAAAAATATTTTACCAAAATTAAATATTTAAAGCAAAAATAAAATTGATATATTTTAAATCTTTAAAGAAATACATTCCTTCCCCAATCCCTCAAAATCTTACTGATTTTAGAAGAAATTGCCTATATCCTTTAGAGACAAGCATGCTCAAAACTACTAAGTGAAGCATTTCCCTCAGAGATGCCATTGACTCAAGGTCTCTGGTCCTGACATTTGAAGAACTGCTCAGTATTGATCACCTTATAGATCCGGATCTCTTCAGCTGTTGCTTTACTTTCCAGATACGTATCACTTTTCACTTAATTGAGTTCTGTCTTTTAATGCACAAGTGAAATTTACTAATATCTCAGCCTCAATAGAAAAGTCTGCCTGCAGCTGTGTATTCTGTAAGTCTTATTTGCATGTTTACAAGATGTATTTTTTCTCAACCTAACTGTGGTCCTGATTTTTCCATCCCTATTCAGAAAATCACTTAAACATGTGCTTAATTTTAGGAATTTGCTTAAATCTCACTGACCTCAATAGGACTTACATATGTGGCTCAGGGTATTGCTGAATCAGAGATGCTTGTTGAAGTCTGACTGCTTAATTTGCATATTTTATAATGAATGCTCTGTTCTGTTAAACAATATGGGGGACATAAAGTTGGTATAAAGGCTGTACTACATTTCCATTCCCTGCTGAAGTGGGGAATTCCCTTTTAAGGAGGGAGCCATATGAAACACTGTCAGGAAAAAGGGCAAGGCATTTGTGACAGGGTGCTGGGCAGGGACTGCTGAACTAGCCCTCCATCACTCTAGCTCCAATTAAGAGAGGTAAATTGGAGCTGGCTAGAGAAACCTGTCCCTGGTTGGAAAAGGGGAAACAGCTGCCAGCCTGATTAGCCTGGGGCTGCATAAAAGCCTCAGAAGAAGGAAGTGAGGGAGGTAGATAGAAAGGGGGAAGCCAGAGAATGAGAGCTTGGCTCTCCTGGTTGCAGAGGCTGGAAAGTGTGTCCACTAACCTGCCAACTGATGAAACAATTGTAGAGAAAGCTCTTTGAGGGGAACCTTAGGGAGACTTCCTCCCACTTGAGTCCACTATCCTGCAGGAAAAGGCATTCAGGTCCACTGTATTTATCAAAATGTTAATTGGAGGGATCTGAAATAATCTTGCCTCAATTAAAATGGGTGACTTTAGGCAGAGTAAATACTTCAAACATGTTAGCACACTAAGCCATCTCATCTCTAGCTCCATCAATAGTGGAGCTCTCCACCAAAGATGACTCTCTAAAACATTCCCCTACCCTGAGGTCCTTCCTTTCATTTTTTTACACATGTTGAGAATTTCTCCTTTCTTAGGCTCTGTGGAAGGCAGTAGATCTAGCATAAAAGAAAGGATTTTGTTTTCTCCCCAATGCAGACTTCTGGGCTTTTCCAAGTTGCAGGGAACAGAAGACAATAAACTGCAACATAAAAAAACTAACTTTTAAAAGAACTCCTGTTTCCAAATGGGCTACTCTGGGTTTGCTCAAACTAACACAAATCAACAAAATTCAGGTCAGGCAGACTAAACCTGTTGAATTTTATCCTGAAATTTCCAGAAGTTCTAAATGGTGAGGATGGAAACACTTATACAACTTTACAGAGGTCACCACCAGTTTCTCTATACTAAAGAAGTTATTTTAAATAAATGGAATAGAAAATCGACATCGATCCTCCTTGGAGTGTTGTGGGAGTACAGAAAAGAAATCACAGGATCTTTGCATCTTTCCCCCTGCCCCACAATAGTGACATACATATCCAACAGGGTTTTAAATGTCAAACTCTTGTAGAATGGGAGGAGCTAGAATTAGTTACTTTTATCAGATAACACTATAAAATCTCCCATTATTTTATCTCAGATATATTAGTGTTCTCCAAATTAGGTAGGCTTCTCTAACTGGTTTTGAAATCTTTACATAAGAGTGGAACTGTATTTAAAGAAAAAAAGTATCTGTTTCAACATTGCTCTACATTTGGCTTATCTTTATCTTATTTATTAGGGAAAATGAATTTTCAGCAACTGTGGGAGGAGAGGGAAAGAAGGAAAACTATATCAAAATAAGACAATTTGTCACCCTAGAATAATATGGAAGAGAGGACTAATGGAAAAAATTTCACGATAGGAGTGTAATCTATAGCTAGATTCACTAACACTAAAGGTCTGAAACAAGGAATCTCACTTAAAACCATTAAATTTTAAATGTATGTGAACAAAAATAATACTGCTGTATGGAACAATAATGTAGCATTGTAGTTTTGCTACCTTTGTCTTATTCGTTCCACTTTAGAAATGCAGAACTTATACATGGTTTACCTTTCCAAAATCTTAATTGGATCTGCAGAAGATTGAGTGCAATACAGGACTATACCCTAGAGGCAAAAGTCTACCACATGAGTTGAAGCAGTTCAGACATTACAAAAATGCCTATGAACTCTTCAAGCAGAAACACAGTTTGAACAAAAGGCAAGATGTCATTTTAAGGAATTCACTGACAATGGGTATTTACAAGAGGCCAGGAAACATTTACTTGAAACTTTCAAAGTATTTTTGTAAACCAACAGTTTAAAAAAAAAACAATCAATCCAACAGCCAATAAAACCTTTCAGATGTATAGTGCTTTTTAACCCAATCAATAAGTTACAAACAATTGAGCCTAATCTTGTGAGCTGCTGAGCACCATTATGTGCATAATTATTTAATAATTCATTTTAGATGAATTATATGTACTATACTGGTATTGTAGTATAACCCAAGACTCAGAGTTCTAACAAATCATTTTCATTCCCTTCATCACTGTGTTTTCATTAGTCATTACAGACAAATTCGTATGGCTGAGATCTTTGCCAGTAGAACTCAGTGGAACTTTTTATTGTATCCCTATGTGAACTAATCACATGATTAACTTATTTATGTAGCACTGATCCTGAGAGGTGCTAAGCATCTTTAATTCTTGTAAACTTAAATAGGTTCTGGTCTACAAGTACACTACCAGTACTGCCTGAAAATTTTAGAGATTCATGCACAAAGGAAGAAAATACAGCATCTGTCAAACAAAGCAGTCAAAACAGAAATCTTGGCTCTGTAGAGGTGAGTGGCTGATGCTCTAACTCACCCTACAAACAAATGCCCTATTTTTAATAATTAAGTTATTTGGCCTAAATTTTGCTTTGTTACACTGTTGTGAATCTGGAATAACAGATTTCTACCAATGTAGCATAGCAGAATGTAGTCCAGTATTTTCAACACATATGTGTTTCTCAATGTGAAGGTCTCCAAGGCTTCTTACTACTTAGAACACTAAACAGTTCCTAATACATAGCATACGGAAACTATGAGGATATGAGGGCCAGATTCTGAGCTGATATAAAGCATCTTAGTATCATTGACTTCAAAGCAGAAATGCTGATTTATACCACCTGAGAATATGTCTCTGCATAGTCTCCAGAAGATGTGGAGATGCACACTGAGGGGTTATGGGAGGATTTTATGCACTTGTGAAGTTAAAGGACTCCAGTTGCATGAAAAAGAGGGATGTAAACTTGGAGGGATGTCCCATGAAAGCTTTTTCCAGCAAGGGGGAACTTGGCACCTGAAATATAACCAGGCTTGAAGTGCTCTTGCAGGAAGGTTAGATGTCTCATTATTGGGCTATTGCTTCATTTGTTAGAGTGGCAGGAGAAAATCAGCATTTGGATGGTCAGGGTGCTTGTCTGGGCTGGGGGCTTGCAGGTGCAATTAGGATATATAGACAAGTATTTTCATCCTCACTACAATTTACTTAGGTCATGTAAAATTAATTATCTGCAGTGTTCTAAGTGTAAAAAAAGTGTTTAAAGAACATTTGACAAAAAATTTGACAGAATATAATTTAAACAGATGCTTCACTATATTTTAGAATAATTATTGAATCCTGCTTGCTTCTATAGTAGCAGCCTTTCTAATAAGAGGCTAGCATTTTTTCAAATTTTCCATGCATGGATGTGCTTGGAGTCAATGTTCCTATGCACAGACTGTAACCATGACAGCAGGATATTTGAAAAATGAGGAATTATTACATTATGTATAGGGATGGAGGAGTATAGTAAGTCTGTCATGAGTCCATGGGTCCTGTGACTTTTTGGCAACCAAGGGCCTTGTCAAGGAATTAAGAGATGTGATGTTAGAAACATTTTTGAAAAGTCTAATGTAGGCAAAGCACATTGTAGACTTCCCCAGACGTTAACTCAACCAGTTTAGCACATGTTAAAATACACATTGATTTATGTACAGTAGAGTTTTGCCAAGTGTTACTCAATCTCTGCTAATGCCACACCTTTTTTCCTAGACTACACAAGTGATTTTCAATCTGCTCTTGTAAAGAAACAGCACAATCCTTCTCCACTCTGCAGCTGGTCTCCACTCTAGGCAGTAAAAGATATCACTATCCCTACTGCTGCTGCCCTTGTTCGAGGGAGGGCTATACAGCTTTTCTAAACACAGGTTTTCTACTAATCGAACTATATTAGTAGAAAAATGATTTAGTTAAATTGGTACAATATAGTACAATTGGTACTAATAGAGTTAAACCAATAGATTGGTGTCTGTATTGATTTAGCTTTTTTAGCCTCAACTTTGGGGAGTATGCTGAGATGTAAGCTGTTGCTTCTACATATCTTCAGAGAGCAAGCATTATAGACAAGTAATATTTCATTCTCTAAAATTTGCTGGTACAATAGCAGACAGATTAATATGTTCCAGGGAAGGCCCTTGAAAACACTGATAACATAAATATACATGTAATAAATTGATTTCAAACAGGAATCTACCAGAGCATGATTCACAAAGCATGCCTACAAGGACAAAATATTATAAACCAGATCATGGCTAGTCCTATGTGAGCATGCAGGGGATAAAAGAGGCCACAAGACACCTTTCCCTGCCTTACGATCTGGCTGGGGAATAGAGTCATTGTGCCCTGTTGGTAGTTTGGTGATGCGAACCTCTCCAAAAGGGGCAATGGCATGTAGGATAAAGGTAAGGCTACAGCCTTACCACCTATTAGCAGAACTGGCTGGACCTAGCATCACCTCTTCAGAGTCGTGGTGCTGCCACTGACACATACTTTCTGATGCACGAGTCATTCATAAATTCCTCTTGTGGCATCTACAGCAACAAAGCTATCCTGCTGTGTCTTGAAGGTACCAGTCTGACTTACATGTAAATTGATAACAAGAAAAACAATTGGTGTCCAAAATGCCTGAACCCAAAACAAGGGACTCACTCAAAAAAGAATGTGGATGGAGAAATTTGGCTGCTTCTAATGCAAAATGTAAGTGTCATCTGTATTTGTGAGACAAAGCTGAATGCAACCAGTAGTCCTGGGTACAAGCCGACAGAGAGCCACATGGATGGACTGTAAAGCTACAGAATGGAAATGGATCTGAGGCTAGCACCTAAGCACACTTGCTTCTGACTGAATGTGTTTCAAAGTAACCTCAGAGTTTTAGGTCTGCTCAGGACTATTCATGAGAGATACAGTCAGAAAGCCATTTATACATGGTCTCTGACATAGATTTACTTATCTTTCTAAAGAATTTATAGGATACCAATCACTAATATCTAGATTCCAAAAATAATTGTACTAATCAATTATATCTGACATATAGATATATTATTTCTATTTCTATCTGGACATATATATTACAAATCATATATTCAGTTTAAAAAAAACAACAAGTTAATAGATGGTTAAAGATTCACTGCTAAGCACTCCAGTATCAGGAAATGATTATCTACCAGACTCAGCAAAGCTGTTAAGCATGTGAGTAATTTCATTCTGATTCCACAGAGCGCTTAATTATGGACTTAAAATGAAGCACCTACTTAAATACTTACCTGAATGAAGGCTAAAAAAATCATCCGTTACTTTATAGTAACTGTGATTCTTTGAGATGTGTTCTCTATATGGATTCCACTATTGGTATGAGTGCAACCCATGCTCACGAGATTGTATTCTTTTGCCTAGCTTTGTCCTTTGGGGCTGCATCTATACCCTATATGTCTTAGTCCCCTCCTGCCCCATCTGAGGGTAAAAAGGGTAGAGTGGGCGTACCCATCCCTCAGTTTACACAACCTGGCTGGGGAAAAGAGAACCTCAAAAGGAGGAGTACTTGGTAGTAGTGGGGAAGGATAACAGATCACAGAATCTATGTGGACAACACATACCGAAGAACTACAATAAGTAGGGTAAGTAATTGTTCATTCTGCTTCGAATGATAGTCCATATGGATTCCACTCTTAGTGACTGATGAGCAGTTATCAGTTTACTTAGTTAGCATGGAGATCACATACCCTGAGTTTGAAGGTGATCTAGATGGGCTTTCCACCCGCATTGGAGGTATCTGTTGCTGGACTATTGATTGCTAGAGGTGCAGAGAAGGGAACACTCTTGAGAGCCGAGACCCAGTCTTGAGGATCTAATTGTAAGGATGGGTGGGACTAGAATCTGGGTCTGCAGAGCCTGGGATGGCTGACAGTCGCACATTGCCACTGGAAGGGCATGCAGAACCACATCCAAAGAGCATTGTGGTGAAATTAGGTGTCACAGCAAGTACTGCCCAAAGGGTCTAGAGTGACAACACCTTGCAGCCTTCTGATTGGCCACGCACACTTTTTAACCCCAGTGGGCAACCACATAGACTTCTGGCCTACTGTGAGTCCAGACAGCATCTTGCTTCTGACTTCCAGCCTCCAACCCTAGCCTGACTCTTGCCTCCTGATCCCAGCCTGGTTCTACCTCTTATCTCCAGTCTCTGAACTCAGTCTGCCTCTGACTCTTGCTTATTTATCCTGATACTAGTGATAACTCTAATCCCTGCTGCCTCGGTGTCCATGCTTCAGTTGTGGACACCAGCCCAGCTGTGACTGTTAGGCCAGACTGCCTACACCCTAGTCTTTTACTAATGAGGGAATTAGGGAGGCCAGACTGACCACCCTGAACTTGAAATGATAGATGAATTTGAGACACCAGAGGTCCAGAATGAGACACCAACCCCCTTTCTTCTTTGAGATGATGGAGCAGTGGAAATAACCCCATCCTCCAAGCTGTAGGTGCATCTCCTGCACCGTTCCCAGTTATGGAAGGGAGTCCTTTTCTTGCTTGACCAGTATGTTGTGGAAAGGATCTCTGAAATGGGATGGGGGAAGGAGGGTTTGGGGTACAAAGGGACTGAAATTGGGCAGGAGAACAGTCAGGAGACCCTCTTGTGCATGGTAATCTGAGTCCAGACTTTCCAAAAGTAAAAAGAGATGGTTGCCAAAGTGGAGGAAAGAATCCTTGAAAGATGCTGTGGGACTCTGAGGTCAACATCTAAGCTTGATAGTAGGACTAGCAGAGGAGTGCTGCCTGAAGGAGCTCTGGGGTCTTGCTTGCTTTCTCCTGTGGCTGGGATGTACAGACCCAGGGAATGCTGTGTAGCCCTTATGCTCTTTAATGAATTAAGGACCTCATCATTCTTTGAATTACAAAGTTCATTGCCCTTGAAAGGCAGGTCCTTGATTGTGACATGGATTCCCCTAGGAAACCCTGATACTTGGAGCAAGGAGACTCTCCTCATCACCACAGAATTTTACATGTTGTGTGTCACTGTATCCAGTGTATTGAGTGCTGCTTACAGGGAAGTACAGGCTATCAGCTGCTCCTCATTCCTTTTAGATTTTAATTTCTCCCTATGGTCAGGAGGAATTCTGCCCATAAATTCAGACAGCTTGTCCCAGCAGGAACATGGGAACCTGTGTAGAAGTGTGTGTGTGGGAGGCCATCAGCCCTGCCCTTGTTCCTCCTCTTCCCCCCAGAGGCACTGTTCCCTACTTCTCCCCTTCCCCTCAAAGTCTCACAGTCTGGCCAGGCCAGAAACCAGAGCTGGGCCGTGGTAAGAGTTGCCCACAGCCTGGGCCACCGTAGGGAGTTCTGGAACCGCCACCTGTTCTGGGTGGGGGTCAGCAGGCCCAAGAGCAGCCACTATCCTGTGTCCCTGCTCCCCTGTATGCACCACTCATGGCAGGTGGAGGGTCCAGGGCTTCCCACAGTGACCCAGGCTCCCTGGGTGGGTCTTACCATGGCCCAGCTCTGGCTTCCGGTCTGACCAGTGGGCGGGGCCTTGGAGGGAAGAGGAGGATCAGGGGATGGAACCCAATAGTGGGGCGGGGGGCGAGGCGCAAAGGACCACCTAACACCAGGAAGAGGTTGACACCACTAGCAGGGGCTTATCGCCTTATCATCTCCCGAGCCACAAAGCACAGCCTCTGCCACTCCACACCTGCTTGAGGCTACTACACTCATGTTAAAAAGTGGGTGTGCACGGCCCTCTCACTTTTAATAGTGGGGGGAGGGGCATGGCCCCTTGGCCCCCCTGATTCTGGCGCCTTTGTGTCCCAGTATAAATAACTATATTTTGTGAAACGTACTTGTTAATTAGTAGTGCTGACTGAATTTTAAAAGGGAACATTTTTTTTTCTTTCTGCAGGAGCATATTGATTTCAATGAAATTACATTTAGAAAAAAATCAACTCCGTGTTTCAATAACACTGAAGTGTTCCACATTGGCATTTTTGGAATGAAATGTTTCAATTTTTTTTTTCAGGACTTTGGCCTAACAGTCCAGACTCAAGATGTTTTCAAAAAAGGAAAAAGTACACCCAGAAAAGCTCTTTGCAGTGTTGTATCCATGGTGGTCCCAGGATATTAGAGAGACAAGGTGGGTGAGTGAATATTTTATTGGACCAACTTCATTACAGATAATAAAAGATATCATCTCACCCACTTTGTCTCTCTAGTATCCTGGGACCAACCCATCTACAACAATATGGCAAACAACAATGAAAGATATCAAATTTTGCCATGTGAAATGGAAACTCCAGAACATGAAGAAAAAGGAAGCATAACTTATCAGTGACAGCTACTTCGTGAGAAACTGAAAGAAACAAATCATCATCCTCAGAGGACTCACCACCTATAACTCTCTGACCACTGCTTACAACTCCAAATGTGCTGATCAGCTCTGCAGAAGGACTTCTTCATTTTTTCTGAACCATCCCCTGCACCACTCATACTCTGGAAGGCACTACCTCAAACAAGATATCATCACATACTCCCATACATCAGAAGGACAAAAAAATCAAGAATCCTACCTGGAGATCATGTGAGAAACCCAAAACGACTATCAAAGAAGTTGGCCCAATCAAAGATATTACCTCACTCATCTTGTGGCTCCCAGAGAAGCTGACATTTAAATTCTGAGGCCCACAATGGTTTGGACAGAAAGCCTATGGGGCATTTTAATGACATCTAACCTCACTCAACTAATTTAAAAAAAAAAATTGGAGATATACCTATCTCCAAGAACTGGAAGGGACCTCAAAAGGTCATCAAGTCCAGCCCCCTGCCTTCATTAGCAGGACCAAGTACTGATTTTGCCCCAGATCCCTAAGTGGCCCCCTCAAGGATTAAACTCACAACCCTGGGTTTAGTGGGCCAATGCTCAAACCACTGAGCTACCCCTCCCCCAGGCTGTGTTACTGGGGACACTGAGTACAAATGAATGTTATACCAAACTTATGCTTTAAAAAGGCTAATATTTGACTTACTAGTCTAAAACTTTGATGTATCCATGTCAGAAAAAACAGATTTTCAAATGACCATTTCTACTTCTGCACATGTACGTGCACACGCTGTATCAGGTGAGAATGCAGGTGACATTACACAGAAAGTATGCACACAAAAATGGAAGGCTCATTAAAAGTCAGTTTCTATGGATGTTGTCTCACAGCCACCTACCCACACACACACACACCTCCTGGCAGTAACTTCTTTGAACTGTAAAGCGTTTAATAATTTCTTTGGGATATACACTAACACTGAATGACACTAAAACCCTAGAGATTAGTGAATAATAAATAATTCACTCTTTTTTTCTCCTTTGTCAGTGACTCATGTCCTAGTTTATTTATTCCTGTGATATAAAGCCAAGGAAAAACTGTGTTGGCCCTGTTGGTACAACAGAAATTGAGCTAACCAATATATTCGTTAGAGTCTACATTTATTTTAATAATATAAAGTTTTGAAAATGTATTCACTGGATCAATCCTCAGGTGCACAGCATTTACATTCAGCACAGCTAAAGGGGACAGTGGCTCTAAGCCAATTATAAGGTCCTTTGACCCTGGGCTGGCCAGGGATTTAAATGACTCTAGGGCCTGGTCTACACTACGCGTTTAAACCGATTTTAGCAGCGTTAAACTGACTTAACGCTGCACCCGTCCACACTACGAGGCCCTTTATATCGATATAAAGGGCTCTTTAAATCGGTTTCTGTACTCCTCCCCAACGGGGAGTGCGTAAATCGTATCCATATTGGTCTTGGGTTCGTGTGCCGCAAATCGCTGGTATTGGCTCTCGGTGGTATCCGCATGCACTATGTGACCCTGGACAGCAATCTGAATCGGATGCCTGTGGCCAGGTAGACAGGAAGCCCGGTGAACTTTTGAATTTCATTCTTGTTTGCCAGCGTGGAGTCTTCAGCACGGGGCGATGCGTCCAAATCCAAAAGGCTCGGAGGCCTACGGAGATACTGGATCTGATCGCTGTATGGGGAGACAATTTGTTCTATCGAGCTCCGTTACGAGACGAAATGTCAGCGTTGAAAAAATCCAGCTACACGTGCTGCGTGACAGCGTACGGAGCCAACCGACACTGGACACTGATGGAGGGGGGGGGTACTGAGGACTCGCTATCCCATCCCCAGCAGTCTCCAAAAGTATTTGCATTCTTGCTGGCTCCCAATGCCTGTAGGTTCAAACTATTGTCCAGCTGTTCAGGTATAGTCATCAATTACTCCCTCCACCACGTGAAGAAAGGGAAAATATTTCTGACTTTTTTTATGTAACCTATGTCTTCTGAATGTGCTGGTAGATCGATGCTGCGGCAGTCAAGCGCAGTTCCGCTCTTTCCCTCCCCGTGGCAGTGTCCATATGCTTGATAGCGGTGAGTCTCCTGCTGCTCAGGGGGCTGGCGGGGCGCTGTGGTAAAATAGAATGTTCCGGTCATTCCCCATAGATGGTACGCCAGCTGGTCCTCTTTCATAGCAACTGGGGCGGCTCACAGCCCCTCCCTTTCATGTGTAAAGAAAAGATCTTACTGCCTGGACTATCATAGCAGCAGGATGCGGACTCCTCTCTCCCACACGCTTATATGTCCTGCCTGGACTGTAAGCCCGGCGGTGCCTCCCCCTTATGTTATCTCACTACACAAGTCATGTTTCTTATTCTGCATTCTTTACTTATCACACAAATGGGGACTGCCTGAGCCCAGGAAGGTTGGGGGGGAGCGACGGGTGGGTTGTTGCAGGCGGCCCCCTATGACTGGCATTGCGCTCATATTCTGCGGGATTGACCGGAGCGGTTGTGCTCTTCTGGTTCTTGATCCACTGGTTCTCTAGTACACTTGCCCCATATTCTAGGCAGGACTGACTCTATTTTTAGATACCATAAAGGAGGGATTGACTCAGGGAGTCATTCCCATTTTTGCCTTTGTGCCCCCGGCCGACCTCAGCCAGGGGCACCCATAATAGCAGCAGATGGTACAGAACGACAGATAACCATCATCTCATTGCCAATTTACAATGGCAGCAGATGGTACAGAACAACTGATAACCATCTCTGCTGTCATGCAAAAGCAAATGAATGCTGCTGTGTAGCGCTGCAGTATCGCCTCTGTCAGCGGCATCCAGTACACATATGGTGACAGTGACAAAAGGCAAAACAGGCTCCATGGTTGCCATGCTATGGCGTCTGCCAGGGCAATCCAGAGAAAAGGGGTGCGAAATGATTGTCTGCGATTGCTATCCCGGAGGAAGGAATGAGTGACGACATTTACCCAGAACCACCTGCAACAATGATTTTTGCCCCATCAGGCACTGAGATCTCAACCCAGAATTCCAAGGGGCAGGGGAGACTGCGGGAACTATGGGATAGCTATGGAATAGCTACCCACAGTGCAACGCTCCGGAAATCAATGCTAGCCTCAGACCATGGACGCACACCGCCGAATTAATGTGCTTAGTGTGGCCGCGTGCACTTGACTTTATACAATCTGTTTTACAAAACTGGTTTATGTAAAATCGGAATAACCCCGTAGTGTAGACGTACCCTAGGAATAACTTGGAGCAGCCTATGGGCTGCCTACAAGTAGGACTGCTATGACAGGTGAGGATCAGGTGGATCACCATGCACTCTGCCACTGTCCCAACATAGACCTGACATGCTCCTCCCTACATAAGGTATGTCTATACTGGAGATAGGAGTGAGCCTTTCAGCCCAAGTACACAGGCTCATGCTAGAGGGGCTCAAGCTAGCCCACTATAAATAGCTGTGTGGATGTTGCAGTGATGGCTGAAGCTTAGCTGTCAAGTATGCCCGATTTACTGCACGTTAGAGCCGAACTCCAGCCCAAGGCATATGGCTATTTCAGTGGCTATTTTTAGTGCTAGCTCAAGCCTATTTTAGAATTTTGCTCATGTCAGAAACCATAAAAATGGAGTCTACCAGTAGCCTTCAAATGGATAGTTTTAGTTCATTTCAGCTCAGGTAACATCTGAAAAAACAAGACTTTTTAAAAATAAATGAGTTTCTAAAAATATGTTTTTAAAATTTAATCTTGTAATTAAATAATCTTGTAATAGTATTTGGGATGCTGCACAACATATATATATACAGGATTGTGCACCAAATTCTGTTCTCATGACTTCAGTATAAGTGATAGCAGGAATTTGCATACAGAGTTAACTTCTCTTCAGATTTTTCCGCTCCAAAAAGGAAGGAAAAAATATTCCTCAAAAGTCGATTTTTATTGAATACTCTTGATCTGATAGGGACAATGGTCCCTTCTGAAAAACTGCCTTCCTAACAACATGTTTTTGAAGAAGGGAGAGCACATTCAGTTAAGCAATCACAACCAAATAAAAACCTCCACACAACTTAATCACTTTACACTGCTGTAAAAATTGCAGATAAGAAAAAACTGCTTTATTCTGTAATTCAATATTAGAAAATATTCAACATTTATTGGTACCAACCAAACAGAAGCACATGGAAATATAAACTAAATATATATATTGTGCAGCATCCCAAGTGCTATAAATGTAATGTGGCTCTGGGTGGGAAAGCCTATTTGTCCCAACAATATTTATCCTTGATTGTAATTTTTAGTATTTGTACAAGTGCCTGGGATTAAACCACTAAGGTGCTTTTTTATAAGTCACAATAAATAAATCAAAAAGCCACAGCTTGACACGATCATTAAAAAATAAGCACTTTTTGCTTTATGAAAAATTAGCGAGTTAGTCCTGACAGCCATGAGACATTGATATGAAAAGCAGACATAGACAATGAATAGGAACCAAAGGCTGAGCACTGAGCCATGGAAGCCAACCATAGGGAAGGACATCTTTGAAGATGATGAAAAGAAGACCAAGTGTCAATGGGTTGGTCATGTTGCAAGAAGTGATGAAAAGCAAAGTTCTCTTCGGATGAAAAGGACAGTAGTCAACAATAGGCAGAAAGGGACACCAGAACAAATCTTAGCAGAAGCTAGGACAAAATATTGTAATGATAGATGCAATTCAATGTCAGACTGAAAGTAACCCAGATGCATTTCTCCTTTGATTGCCTTCATCAGCATCACATCTCATCCATTGTTCATACCTGTTATTTCATTATGTATAAAGATTTCACTCATCTTTGAAAGATAAACAATTTCATTTTGTGTTCTCTAAAAGCAATTAGCTATATTCATCTTCTAAATTTTCAACACTGTTACTGTATTATTGCTATGTTTTAATTAATTCCCCAGATGTGATTGTCCCTTAACAATATTATTTACCATACCATTTTATTTCAGGTCCTGTTTGGTTATATTATTGCAAAGGGGGTCACAATAACCAACAGTGCTTGTTCAGACACATGGAATTCAGTGACACATAATACAGTACACTAGATGTTTTGTAAATGCTCTCTGTGATCAACTAGTAGTTTCCATTAATACAGTATTGCAAAAAAAAAAAAAAAAGGACTTTTCTATTAACATTCTGTGCATGAAAAAGTTGTAGATCTCAGAATAACTAGCTAATTCAGTGTCCGTAAAAAGGAGCCTGCGTTTTTGCTTGGTTTAAGTCATCAATGCTTTTTTCTGTCTTCTCCAAAACCACCATCAGAAGAGTAAAATTAATTAATTTATTTCTTTCAGATGGCCCTGTCACAGTTACACTCCATCATCCTGGATTTCTCTTTGAAATCAGTCCTTGCTCATCTTACCTAGGTTCATCACAGTGTATTATATTTACACTCTATTTTGCAGTTTCATGTCCCAGCTCCATAAGGCTTTTCCCAAGCTTCATCTTGCAACTTAGGCACAAGGGGATGTGGGATGTCCCATCTCTCTGAGATCCTGAGCTTCTTTTGCCCATCCTTCCAACCCACCTCTTTCTCTCTGTTTTTGTATTGTTTTGTTTTTTAATGGTGAAGCAGATCTGAGTGAATAGTCTATAGCTGCCATCAACTATAACTCCTAAATACTTAACAGTTTATATTGTTTCACTCTGCCCTGTGTCTTTCATGTAATCGAACATTTCTAATAACACCTGACTTCCCTGATATTTTTACAAAGTAACAACGAAACTGTTGTTACCCTAAGACATTTGAATTCCTCAGAAAGCTTTTCCCTTTCTTTATCAAAGTCCTTACACCCCAATAAAAGGTAACACTGGTCTACAATTTTTGAGAAGTCGTCTGCTTCAGAGATAAAATGTGGTATTTATTATGTATTTTGATGTGCTGAATTCAAATATGACAATTAAAACAACTGATTGGCTACTGTTTCTAAGATATTTAAGTTTTTACATTTTATGTCTATGTATATTGTGTAGATAGTAGAGTTTTAATCATAAATTGTAAACCTAGGTCTTTTCATGTGTTTATGGTTGCTTTACATGATAATATTTCACCTGTCCTGTTTATGTAACACTTTAAAAATCAGCAAAAGGGTTATATAAATAAAATTTATTATGAAACAAAAGGCAAAAAACTATTATGTACATAGTTTAGTCCTATTCAGTGTCTACTCGCCGCTTCTTGGCTTGTTTCTTGTATTCATTAAATGGAGCATCTCTTGTCACTGTCCAGCAATAGTCTGCAAGCATTGATGGGCTCCATTTGCCCTGATAGCGTTTCTCCATTGTTGCAATGTCCTGGTGAAATCGCTCGCCGTGCTCGTCGCTCACTGCTCCGCAGTTCAGTGGAAAAAAATCTAGATGAGAGTGCAAAAAATGTATCTTTAGTGACATGTTGCAACCAAGGCTTTTGTATGCCTTGAGGAGGTTTTCCACCAACAACCTGTAGTTGTCTGCCTTGTTGTTTCCGAGAAAATTTATTGCCACTAACTGGAAGGCTTTCCATGCCGTCTTTTCCTTGCCACGCAGTGCATGGTCAAATGCATCATCTCGAAGAAGTTCACGAATCTGAGGACCAACAAAGACACCTTCCTTTATCTTAGCTTCACTTAACCTTGGAACTTGAAAGCTGCTTGTGTTTTATCAATGGCCTTGACAAAGTTCTTCATCAGACCCAGCTTGATGTGTAAGGGTGGTAACAAAATCTTCCTTGATTCAACAAGTGGTGGATGCTGAACACTTTTCCTCCCAGGCTCCAATGACTGTCGGAGTGGCCAATCTTTCTTGATGTAGTGGGAATCTCTTGCACGACTATCCCATTCGCAGAGAAAACAGCAGTACTTTGTGTATCCAGTCTGCAGACCAAGCAAGAGAGCAACAACCTTCAAATTGCCACAAAGCTGCTGCTGATGTTGGTCATAGTTTATGCACCTCAAAAATTGTTTCATGTTGTCATAGGTTTCCTTCATATGGACTGCATAACCAACTGGAATTGATGGCAAAACATTGCCATTATGCAGCAAAACAGCTTTCAAACTCGTCTTCGATGAATCAATGAACAGTCTCCACTCATCTGGATCATGAATGATGTTGAGGGCTGCCATCACACCATTGATGTTGTTGTAGGCTACAAGATGACCTTCCATGAAGAAGAATGGGACAAGATCCTTTTGACGGTCACGGAACATGGAAACCCTAACATCACCTGCCAGGAGATTCGACTGCTGTAGTCTGGAGCCCAACAGCTAGACTAGAGCCAATCAACAATTTTAAGCATCATTTTCGTTCTCAGTGACCCAGAATTAGTAAAGTTTGACTACATATATTTCAGAAGCATTTTGGCTGTAGAGCAGTGTAATCAATTGTTTCTTGCACTTTACAGAGTGCACAGTCCATCTTTGTATCTATTTATTCTAAAAAGATTTTTGTTTAAGCTATAGTGGCCAGTTAGTACTCTAAACAAAATCACTTCATTTATTTCCTGTTTAGGCCCTGACGTATGTTGCTATCCCTCGAATCTAGGGCACAATTAAAAAAATTTTTTTTTCTTCTTTTTTTCATTAATCCAAAGTTTTTGGCTTTCCTCTTTTAGCTTTCTGTACTAGGCTACTAAATTCCTGCTTATTCAAGGGTGAATTTCTATGTCAATCCTTTCTTTTCTTACAGCATTTTTACCTGCTTTGTTCACCATTTCATTCCATTATCCCAATAAGCACTGAGATCCAAGCTAATGCTACATGTATCTCCACCTGTTCTAATTATTAGAAATATAATTTCATTGATTAAATCACTTCCACATACTGAGATACCCTTTTACATTGCCATAAAAAGTGAGACTGAGTCCAAAAAAGAAGGAAAAAAATGACCACTGCTGTTGGGCATACAACCGAGATCCCATTTAATACTAGCATTATGCTACTAGTTTGGCTGTCATGACAGCTACAAAATCACATTTTTAGATGTACTAATTCTAAGTTTTGGCATATAATATGCTGCCCCTATGTGTTTGGCATATAATATGCATTCCCCTGTTTTTCCTGATGTATTTTTTTTTCACTCAGCTGTATATATTTGACACAACTTCTCCATTTTTCATCTATATCTTGGTACACTTCATTTTTCATACCTATTATCTCTTTTTACACTTCAGTTTATAAAATACATCTAAATCCACAGCGGGACACTGCAAATTGGACAAATTGCAGCAAGGCTGGTTTAGGTTGGAAATTAGGAAAAACTTCCTAACTGTCAGAGTGGTTAAGCACTGGAATAAATTGCCTAGGGAGATAGTGGAATCTCCATCATTGGGGATTTTTAAGAGCAGGTTAGACAAACACCTGTCAGGAATGGTCTAGAGATAATATTTAGTCCTGCCTTGAGTGCAGGAGAGTGCACTAGATGACCTCTCAATGTCCCTTCCAGTTCTATGATTCTATGAGACTTTCCATCCATAACTGATTTTCCACATCAAAGTTTTGTCTTTGTTTAGCTCTTCCTAGCCTTTCAACTTCTGCATCCATACTTTTACTCAAATGGCATGTGGAGTGCTAACATCATGTGCTATATAGTTTGCTTATCAAATTCCTAAGACTCCTCTTATATTTGTCTGGTACTTTCATCATTCCAATTCCCATTAACTTTGGCCTATAAAGTTAGGTCCAATAGTTTCATTCACAATGTAACTGGCATTTCACTAGAACAGGGGTCGGCAACCTTTGGCACGCAGCTCACCAGGGTAAGCACCCTGGAGGGTCGGGCCAGTTTGTTTACCTGCCATGTCGGCAGGTTCGGCTGATCGCGGCTCCCACTGGCCGCAGTTTGCCGTCCCAGGCCAATGAGGGTGGCAGGAAGCCGCAGCCAGCACATCCCTCGCCCATGCTGCTTCCTGCCACCCCCATTGGCCTGGGACGGTGAACCACAGCCAGTGGGAGCCATGGTCGGCCAAACCCGCTGACGTGGCAGGTAAACAAACTGGCCCAGCCTGCTAGGGTGTAGTGCATATAGGTGTTGTAATATATATATCATACACACTTCATAGTGCCTGGGCTTGTATGAAATCTAATATTTTATGTTCTGATTCTGATGCTGTCCCAAAAGCTTGTAGCCATAGTCAATAACTAATCTGATTAAGGTTTTGTATACCATCAGCAGTGTTTTCTTATTTTCCCCCACTCGCAGCAGTCCCAGCAAGATTTTTGTGCAGGTTAATCCTTCCCGTACATTATCTTTGCCATAGTCTATATGATCTTTCCAAAGCAATCAACATAAAATATTTTATTCTGGTGGAAAACTGCACCTTGAGTTTCACCATAACTCATCAATCAGAAAGTTTCTGCTAAAACTTCTGTTCTGTAATTATCAGAACTTCTGACTATTTTGTTGGTTCCTATAAGACCTGGAATGTGATTAGTCCTGGTCTGAATTCCCGTCATTCTTCTAATTTGGCTGTACAGTAACTCCTTGCTTAATGTTGCAGTTATTTCCTGAAAAATGCAACTTTAAGCAAAACCATATTAAGCGACTCATAGATTCATAGATTCGTAGGTCAGAAGGGACCAATATGATCATCTAGTCTGACCTCCTGCACAAAGCAGGCCACAGAACCCTACCCATCCATTTTTATAACAACCCCTAACCCATGACTGAGTTATTGAAGTCCTCAAAATTGTGGTTTGAAGACCTCAAGCTGCAGAGAATCCACCAGCAAGCTTTAGTTGAGGAACAAAGTGCCAGTAGCACTTAGGGCTTATACTAAGAACTTTTAGAGCTTATTGGCGCATCCGTGCACACAGAGGAGGCGGGACTTGGGGTATTGTTGATGAGAGTGTCTTCTGAGCCCGCCGTGCGCCTTGGCCATTAAAAAGCAATGCGGTTTAGGTGACATCCGCGAGCTTTCAGCACTGGTAGCGAGTGTTAGTATCGTTATATAGGCGATGGTGACCCCTGAGACTATCATGTGTCCGTTCTGGTGTCCATGTTTAAGACGGTGAATTCAACTGGCAAAAAGGTTCAGGACGGAGCTACTAGGATGCTCGAGATGGCAACCTGCCTTATGAGGAGATCAAGAGCTTGTTTAGCTGGCCAGACGGTGGGAGGATATGCTTGTCTACTTAAACTATCTCGGGATTCCCGTTGACGGGGGAGAGGAATCTATTTCGCCTTCGTACTCTGTAGGCCAGCCTGCTCCAAACTGGCTATCGGAGTTTCGCCTTGAACTTCGCGCGGTTATCTACCTTTCGGGGCGTGCAGTTAATATGTCAAAAACTATAATTAATTCTGACAGCTTCCGAGGGAGTAAGTGGGGCAACCGTTAGGATTCGGCTTTAAGACTCAGCATTGATAAGTCTCTGAGCGGATTACATAATTAAAAACAAAGATACAATGCATTGTCGATCTGACTGGATGATTAATTTGGCAATTGCATCTATGGATTCTTCAGAGAATAGCATGACCTCATGGTCTGTAGGCGGACTGATATGGATGGATGGGATCTGAGTTCACTGCAGAGATTCTTTCTGGGTGGGTGTATCTTGCCACTGTCGGGTTTGCGGGATCGCCTATTTGGGCTCGGAAGGATGTTCCGCGGGGTGGTTGGCGGGGCCTGGAGGGGTTTTTCGCCTTCCTCGCGCGTGGCTGGGTC
>NC_133769.1:248518134-248550627 GCF_003597395.2 Chelonoidis abingdonii | reverse complement strand
AGGATCAGGGATGAACCAATAGTGGGGCGGGGCAGGCAAAGGACCACCGAACACCCAGAAGCAGGTGACACCCCAGCAGGGCCCATCGCTTATTAATCCCAGCCACCAAAGCACAGCCTCTCCACAAAAAATACACACAAGTAAAAAGGGGTGTGCACGGCCCTCGCACTTGAAAGTGCGGGGAGGGGCAGGCCCCTGGCCCCGCTGATTCTGGGCCGTTGTGTCCCAGAAAATAACTATCAAAAATGTTAAACGTAGTGGACTGAATAAAAGGGAACAATTTTTTTTCGTCTGCAGGAGCAAATGACTCAAGAATACATTTAGACAACAAGAAAGGAAGTTAACAGTTCAATTTTTGTTCAGCAGATGGATCAACAGTCAGACTCAAGAGTTCTACAAAAAAGGAAAAAGTACACCCGAAAAAGCTCTGCAGGTTGTAATCCATGGGTCCAGGAATAGAGAGAACAAGTGGGTGAGGAATATTTATGGACAACGTCATTACAGATAATAAAAGATATCATCCACCCACTTGTCTCTAGCCCTGGACCAACCCATCTACAACAATAGGGCAAACAACAATGAAAGATATAAATGTGGGCCATGAAAGGGAAACCCAGAACCAGAGAAAAAAGGAAGGAGTAACTTATCAGGGACAGCTATTCGTGAGACACGAAACAAAAAATATACATCACCAAACGACTCACCACCATAACCTGACCACTGCTATCACGCCAAATTGCTGAGCACGCTGCAAGGACTCTCATTTTTCTGAACCATCCCCTGCCCCTCAACTCTGAAGGACACTACCCCAACAAGAACTCATCAATAACCCATACATCAAAAGGCAAAAAAATCAAGAATCCTACCTGAGACCATGTGAAAACCCAAAACGACGACAAACGAAGGTGGCCCAACAAAAAAAACCTACCATCTTGTGGCTCCAAGAAGCGACATTTAAATTCGAGCCCACAAGGTTTGACAGAAAGCCTAGGGCAATTAATACATCTAACCATCAAATAAAAAAAAAATTGAGAAAGACCATCCCAAAAGGAAGGGCCGTCAAAAGCATCACTTCCCAGCCACCCTGCTTCAATTAAAGCAGGACCAAGTACTTGGATTTGCACCAGAATCACCCAACGCCCCTCA
This sequence comes from Chelonoidis abingdonii, assembly GCF_003597395.2. Lineage (NCBI taxonomy): Eukaryota > Metazoa > Chordata > Testudines > Testudinidae > Chelonoidis > Chelonoidis abingdonii. The sequence continues at coordinate 248,549,481 of NC_133769.1, read as the reverse complement.
ACGATAAACCCCCACCCCCGGTCAGTGGCACACCAGCCACACCACTACGAGCACCCTCCCCCAACGCCTGGTCCTGGGGAACCCTCCAGAGTAAAATAATGTAAATATCTAAAAAGGCAATAGGACTTACTAGTCAAAAACTTGGATGATCCAGTTCAAAAAAACAGATTTCAAAGACCATTTCACTCGCACATGACGTGCACACCTGTATCAGTGAGAAGCAGTGACATCACAGAAAGTAAGCACCACAAAATGGAAGGCTCATGAAAATCAGTCTATGGAGGTGTTCACAGCCCACCTACCCACACACACACACAACTCTGGCAGTAACTTCTTGAACGGAAAGCGTTAAAATTTCTTTGGGATCACTACAATAACACGAATGACACGAAAACCTAGATGAAATAATAAGAAAACTCATTTTCTCCTTTTCAGTGACTCATGTACGAAATGTTTATCCACGGAAAAAACGGGCCCGGTTGACAACAGAATGACGCAACATATACTCGTAAGTCCACATTATGTAAAAGATAATTTAAAAGTATCACGATAAAATCCGCAGGTGCACACATACATCAGCACAGCTAAGGACAGGGCTCAAGCAAATATAAGGTCTGTTAGACGCTGGCGGCCAGGATTAAATGACTTAGGCTGGGCACACTACGCGTGAAACCGATTAGCAGCGTAAACTGACGTACGCTGCACCCGCCACACTAGAAAAGATAGAAAGGGCCGCTAAATCGGTCTGTACCTCCAACGAGAGTACGCAAAATCAGTATTAAAATACGGATAGGCGCCGTAAGAGACAGCAGCGATGGAGGGCCCCCGGGGCGTACAAATGCACTACGTGACCACCTGGACAGCAAGCTGAACTCGGAGCAGTGGCCAGTAGACAGGAAAAGCCCACGGTGAAAAGTTGAATTCATTCTTGTTGCCCAGCGTCGGAGCTCGAATTCGCCGAACCCGAGGAGATCAGCACAAAGCCAAAACGAGCTCCAGCAGAACAACAGGAAGATACTGGAGACGCCTGTATGGGGAGACAAATTTTCTATCAGACCCGTACAGAAGAAACCCGAAAAAAAAAAAAATTCCCCCCCAAAACAAACGGCCTTATTGAAACAATCTCCAAGCACACGTCTGCGGGACACTAAACAAAAGCCAAAAACAAATATACGAATGGAGGAGGGAGGGGACTGAGGATCCAGCTATCCTACGTCCACAGCAGCTCCAAAAAGTATTTGCATTCTTGCTGACTCCCAATGCGTAGTGCAAACATATGGTCCAGCGTGTCAAGGGTAGAGCTCAGCATTTACGCCCCCCATCCACGTAAGAAAGGGAAAAATCATTTCTCGACTGTGGAATGTCACCCTAGCCTCTGAATGCGCTGTAGATCGACTGCGGCAGTAAGACACAGAGCCGCCTCTCCCTCCCCGGAACAATGGGTACAATATGCTGGATAAGCGGCTGATATCCCGCTGGCCCAGGGGAGGAGCCGGGCCCTGGGTAAAAAATATGAAGGAGTCCGCATCCCAAAGATGTACAGAACAGCTGGAACCATTCATCATAGCAACTGGAGAGCTCCACAGCCCCTCCGTCATGGAAAGAAAAGATTCTGACGCTGGACACATCAGCAAGAGGAGCGACTCCTCGCTCCCACACCGCGAATGTCTGCCTGGCTTCATAGCCGGGAAAGCTCTCCCCACCATTTATCCACTAACAAGTCAGGTTCTTATGTCCTGCATCTTAATCTCATCAACACAAATGGGGGAACACTGCCAGGTAGGCCAGAAAGGTTGGGGAGAGAGACACGGTGGGGTGTTCAAGGGCACCCTAGAAGGCATGCAGGCCACAGCCTGCGGATCGACACGAGCGGTTGTGCCTCGTCCTGACTACACTGTTCCTATACACTTGCCCCATATCCAGGCAGACGCCTATTTAGATACCATAAAGGAGGCATGGACTCAGGAGCATCCATTTTGACTTTGTGCCCGGCCGACCTCAGCCAGGCGCACCCAGAGAAACCATCATCCACCATTGCCAATACAATGGAGCAGATGTACAGAACAACTGAAACCATTCGGCTGCATGCAAAAGCAATGAACGAAAAAAGCGGCAAGATGCCCTCCTGCACGGCATCCAGACACATATGGTGACAGTGAAAAAAGCGCCAAACAGGCTCCATGCCGTGCCATCGATGGCGTCTGCAGGAAAGAGCTGCGAGTGCTACCCGGAGGAAGGAAGAGTGACGCATTTACCCAGAACACCGCAACAATGATTTTGCCCCATCAGGCACTGAGAACTCAACCCAGAATCCAGAGGGCAGGGAGACAGCGAAATATGGATGCATGGAATAGCTACCAGTAAGCAGCCTCAGACCATGGACCACGACGCGAATACATGTGCGAGTGTGGCCGCGTGCACGTACTTATACAACTGTTGACAAAACTGGTATTAAAATCGGAAAACCCGTCATGTAGACACCCTAGAATACTGGAGCAGCCTAGGGCGCCCCTACAAGTAGGACTGGATGAAGGTGAGGATCATGGTCCAGCACTCGGACACCCGGGTCCCACAAGAACCGGCTCCCTATCCTACAAAGTAAGTCTAATCTGGAGAGAGGGAGCCTTTCAGCAAAAAGTACACAGCTCATGCTAAGAGGCTCAAGCTAGCCCACTATAAATAGCGGGGATGTGCAGGATCGAGCTTAGCTGCCAAGTTTTTTAGGGGCCCCCCCCCGATTTACTGCACTTAGAGCCAACGCCAGCCAAGCATAGGCTATCAGGCTGATTTTTAGGCACCAGCTAGTAGAATTGGCTCATTCAGAAAACCATAAAATGGAGTCGACCAGTAGCCTCAAATGAAGTTTAGTCATCAGTCAAACATCTAAAAACCAAAACTTGTAAAAATAAATGAGTTCAAAATATGTTAAAATTTAATCTGTAAATGAAATAAGGTGTAAGATTGGGATGCTGCACAACATATAACTACCGGAGGCACAAATCGTCCAGGACTCAGTAGAAGGATAGCGAGGAATTTGCTAATACAGAGTAACTCTTTCAGATGGTGCCGCCCAAAAAGGAAGGAAAAAAAGATTCCTCAAAAGCGATGTAGGAATACCTTGATGATAGGACAAATGCCTCGACAACTGCTTCCGAACAACAGTGGAAGAAGGGAAGCAATGCAGTGTAAGCAGCAACAAACCAAAAAAAACGCCACAAACTAATCACTGACAGCGGCGGTAAAAATTGCAGATAAGAAAAAACTGCGGTCATCGGAATTCACAATATAGAAAAGGCAACAATGGGACCAACCAACAGAAGCACAGAAATAGAAACTAAATATAATATATTGGCACATCCCAAGGCATAAATGGAATGTGGCGGGAAACCTATTGTCCCAACAATATCTATCCGTAATTGTAATTTTAGTATGTACAAGTCCTGGGAAAACCACTAAAGTCTTTTAAATAATCACAATAAATAAAGCAAAAAGCACAGCTTACACGATAAAAAAAAAAGCACTTGCGTATGAAAAATTAGCAGAGTTATCGGCAGCCATGAACATGAGACTGCCAAAGCAACCAGAAGACAAGAATGGAACCAAAGGCTGAGCACTGAGCCTGAAGCCAACCATAGAAGACATCTTGAAAGATGAAAAGAAGACCAAGTGAATGGGGTAATTTGCAAAGTGAAGAAAAGCAAAGTTCTCTTCGGCATGAAAAGACAAGAGTCAAATAGGAGAAAGGGACACCAGAACAATTTAGCAGAACAGACAAAATATTGTAAGATAGATCAAATCAAGTCAGACGCAAAGAACCAGAGCAGTCCTTGATGCCTCAGCCACACACATCTCATGCATTGTCAGACCGTTATCATATATAAAGATTCACGCACTTTGAAATAAACTGCATTGTGTTCCTCCAAAGCAATTAGCAGATCATCCGAAAGTTTCAACACGTCACGGTATTATGTATGTTGTGAATAATCCACCAAGATGTGATGTCCCTAACAAGTATACCAACCTTTATTCATCTTTGGTATATAATGCAAAGGGGCACAAACCAAAGGGCTTGTCAGACACATGGAATCAGGGACAATAATAATACACAGATGTGGTAAATGCTCTCGTATCAACAGTTTCATAATACAGTAATGCAAAAAAAAAAAAAAAACGTTCATAACATCGGGCAAGTGAAAAAGTTAGACCAGAAACACTAGCTAATTAGTGTCCGTAAAAGGAGCCGCGTTTTGCTTGTAAGTCATCCAAGCTTTTTCTGCTTCCAAAAACCACCATCAGAAGAGGAAAATAAGTAATTTATTCGGGCAGCATGGCCCGTCCACAGTACACTCCATCAGCTGGATCTCGTTGAAATCAAGCCTGCCATCTTACCTAGGTCATCACAGGTATTAATATGACACTCAGTGCAGTCATGTCCACTCCAGAAGCTTTCCCCAGCTCATCTTGCAACTTAGCACAGGATTGGAATGTCCTCTCGCTGAATCTCTAGGCTCTGCCCACTTCAACCCACCCTTCCTCGTTTGGTAATTGTTTGGTTTTAGGGAAGGCAAGCTGAGTGAAAGTCTATAGCGCATCAACAGAACTTCTATAAGACGTAACAGTTAATTGTTGCACTCGCCTGGTTTTCAGAATCGAACAGTTCTAATAAACTACCCGATCCCGATATTTACAAAGTAACACGAAACTGTGACCCGAAGCCATTGAATTCCAGAAAGCTTGCCCTTCTTACAAAGCCTACACCCCAAGAAAAGAACACTGTTCTACAAGTTGAGAAGTCGTCTGCTCAGAGATAAAAAGTGGTATTTTTAGGTAGTGATGTCGAATTCCGAATACATGAAAACACGATGGTCTCAAGAACAGTTACATGAGGCTAGAATTGGTGCAGAACGAGAGTTAACGAAATGAAACCGAGCGTTCATGTGAGTTTTTACAGTATACAAATTCACCTGTCCGTTATAACACCTTAAAAATCAAGCAACCAGGAATAAATACAGTAATGAAGACAAAAGAAAAAACTAGTATGTGCCAAGTTATCTATCAGTGTCGACGCGCGCTCTGCTGTCTCTGCTATCATTAATGCGTATCTCTTCACGTCCAATAGTCCAAGCAGGATGGCTCCATTGCCCGATACGTTCTCCATTGGCAAATGTCCTGGGGAAAGGCCGCCGGCGCGTGCGCCGCTCCGAGTTTGGCGAAAAAAACGAGATAGAGGCAAAATGGATCTTTCTGACATGGTGCAAACCAAGGCTTCGTAGCTTGAGGAGTTTCCACGCAACAACGCGTAGTTGCTGCCCTTGGGTTCCAAGAAAATATTGCCACTAACTAGAAGGCTTCCAGGCCGCTCTCCTTGCCACGCAGTGCAATGGCAATGCTAGCCGAAGAATTCAACAATCGAGGACCAACAAGAGACACCCTTTATCTAGCTTCACTAACCGTCGCAAATTGCCACGAGTACTGAAAGCTGCTTGTGTTGTCAATGGCCTCGACAAAGTCTCCTCAAGACCCAGCTGATGTGAAGAGTGATAACAAAACTGCCTTGGGATTAACAAGTGGTGGATGCGAACACTTTCCTCCCAGGCTCCAAGACTGCGGAGTGGCCATCTTCTGATTAGTGGAATCTCTTGCACGACTAACCCATTGGCAGAGACAACGCAGAAGCTTGGTATCCATCGGCAGACCAAAGCAAAGAGCAAACAACCTCAAAATGCACAAAGCGCGCTGATGTTTGGTCATAATTAGCACTCAAAAATTGTTTAAGGTGTCATAGTTTTCCTTCATATGATCCGATACACCAACTGGAAGATGCAAAACATTGCCTTAGCCAAAAACGACACTCCAAACAGACCTCGATAATCATGACAGTCACCACCTCATCCTGGACCACACAACCACATTGAGGCCGCATCAACGACCATGATGGTGTGCACAACACACACACACGACAACCACCCAGAAGAAGAAGGGGCAAATCCTTTGACGGTCACGGAACAGGGAACCCTAACACACCCACCGCAACACCACCGGCAGACAAACAAGTGCACCAAACAAATAGCCATCATTCGTTCTCAGGACACCACGAAGCGAAACCACCCACATAAATTCAACAAGCGTAGAGCAGTGTAACATCATGTTCTGCAACTCTTCAGAGTAGAACCAGACACACACGCTATTATTCTACGAAAGAATTTTTGTGTTAAGCGATAGTGGCCATTATACGCTAAACAAACACTAGTGATCCGTTTTGGCCCTGACGGAGTTGCTACCTCGAACTAGGGCAGCAGAAAAAATTTTTTTCTCTTTTTTCAGTAACCAAAGGTGGCTGTCCTCTTAGCTCGTGTACTGCACTAAGCCTTGCATATTCAAGTGAATCATCTTGCTCAAGTCCTTACGTGTCGTAACGCATGTTTACCGTGCTTTGTTCACCATTCATTCCCACTAGTCTCCAAGAGAGCACGAGATCCAAGCTAATGCTAGCATGATCGCCAGCCTGTTCTAATTATTAGAAATAAAGTTCATTGATTAAATCACTCCCACATACGAGATAGCACTTCACACACACACCCAATAACAGTGAGACGAGGCCAAAAGAGGAAAAAAATACCCTTGCGGTGGCATACAACCGAAACGCCATTAATACCAGCTATGTGCCAGCTAATTGGCTGTCCATGACAAGCAAAGCAAAATCAGCATTATTGTAGAATGTACAAGTCGAAGGTTGCAAGAATATCCCCCCGATGTGTGTGGCAATATATGCATCCCTGTTTCCTGAGTATTTTCACTCACGCTGAGTATGTATGGACACAAGCAGTCCCATGTTCTTCATCGATAATCTGGGTAACTCATGGTTCATACATTCATCTCTTTACACTGCAGTTGATAAAACATCTAAATCCACAAGCGGACCGCAAATGGACAAATGCAGAAGGTTGTTTGGGGGAAATAGGAAAACTGCCGTAACGGTCAGAGTGGTAAGCACGGAAAAATTGCCTAGTGAGATAGTGAATCTCGACTCAGGGGTTTAAGAGCAGGTAGCACAAACCTGTCAGGAATGGTCCAGAGATAAATGATACCCCTGACGGGCAGGAGAAGGACTAAGACCCGTCCATCCCTTCCAGCTCTTAGAATCCCATGAGACTCCATCATAAACTGATGTGCCACAATCACAGTGGTCTTTGTACTCTTAGCCGTTCACTTCTCTCAACTTACCAAAGCCGGATTGCAACAGCATGGCGAATAGTTGCGTTATCAAATCCAAGACGCCCAATGCTGATACTGTCAGCATTCCAACCAGTAACTGGCCGAGAAAGAGTCAATAGCACACAGTAACTGCTCATAGGAAAGGGTCGGCAACCTTGCACAGCTCCCAGGTAACAACCGGAAGGGCGGCCAGTTTGTTACCTGCCAGGGCGGTCATCTCGCTGATCGCGGCCCACTGGCCGGAGTTGCCGTCCAGCCAATGAGGGTGGCAGGAAGACACGCAGCCAGCACATGCCCCGCCCATTGCGGGCTCTGCCACCGCCATTGGCCGGACGGTGGGAACACAGCCAGGGACCATGGCGGCCAACCGCACGGTGCATAAACAACGGCCCACGCCTGCTAGGGTAGGCATATAGGATTTGAATATATAAACAATCCACACCAGAGTGGGCTGGTAGAAAAATATGTGAATGTCGGATCGAGCGCCCAAAAAGCTGTACGCATATCAAAATAACATTAAAGAGTCTGTATACATCAGCAGGTTTTCCTAATCTCCCCAAGCGCAGCAGCCCACAAGATTTTGTCAGTAACCTTCCCGTACACAATCTTGGCCATAGTCGATATGAGCGTTCCAAAGCAATCACAGAAAACTATATTCTGGAAAACGCACCTGATTCACCATCACTCCAATCAGAAAGTCGCTAAAACTCTGTTCATAAGAACAAACTCTACATTTTGTTGGTTCCAGAAGACCGGAAGATAGTCCGGGCTGAATCCCGTCATCTTCAATTGCTGACAGTAACTCCGTGCCTAATGGCAGATTCCGAAAAAGGCAACTAAGCAAACCAAAAAGCGACGCATAGATTCATAATGCGTAGGTCAAAGACCAATAGAGACAGTCTGACCTCCTGCACAAACAGGCCACAGAACCGACCATCCATTTAAACAACCCGAACCCCATGACGGATTATGCATCCTCAAATGGGGGTTGAAGACCTCAAACGCAGAGAACCACAAGCAAGCTCTTCGGTCCACAAGCCTATCCCCTCTCACTTTGTTTACTTCCCTCTCCAGGTTAAATTCTGGCGTGGAGATCTCCTGGACATCTCCCAACCAACTCCCCCAACTTCCTAGTTTAAAGCTCTCTTAATGAGGTCGGCGAGCCTCCATCCTAGAGGGGTGGGGGTGGGGGTTAGGTTCCAGGGAATTTTTTTTTCACCAGACAAAAGACTATATATACACACACACACACACACACACACACACTCAGTAGAAGTTTTAAACAAACAATTTAATATTGTGCACAGCAGTGATGATTGTGAAGCTTGGTTGAAATGGTGAAGTCAGAGGGTGGAAGAGGATGGGATATTTCCCAGGGAATGCCTTACTGCTAAATGATGAACAAGCACTCGGTTGAACTGGTTAATAATTGTTGTTAATGTAGCCTCACATTCTACAAGGCAGCACAAATGGGGGGAGGGGAGACAGCATGGCAGACAGAGACAGAGACACACACCATGTGTGTGTGAGAGAGAGATATGCATTTCCCCTTTAAGTACACTGACCGCACTCTAAATACACTGCCTTTTTAAGCAAGTTGAGACAGCAGCTGCTGCTAGCAAGCTCCCTCCATCCTGAGCCCTGTTGTGTCCCCCCACTTCTCTATGGAGATGGGGTAAGTGGGTGGCAGGAGCAGGGGGGGCAGAAGCAGGGGGGAAGAAGGAACCCTGATATTAGCCCCCCTCTCCTCCTCCACCCCTACTCCACACAGCAAGCAGGAGGCTCCCTGAGGCAGCTCTAAGGCAGAGGGCAGGAGCAGCATATGACAGTGAGGAGAAGGACAGCTGAACTGCCGGCAATTGATAGCCTGCTGGGTGGCTGCTGCCCAGGGAACTTAGGGGAGGAGGGAGTTAATTGGGGGGCTGCCGGTCCACCCTGGTTACAAGCCCCCACCAGTTAGATGCAATGGGCTGCCCTTTCTGCAAACAGTGGACAAAGCAGGTGCCTGCCAAACAACATAATAAGGAAGCATTGTGCAACTTTAAATAAGCATGTTCTCTAATTGATCAGCAATGTAACAATGAAACAATGTTAACCAAGATGACTTTAAGTGAGGAGTTACTGTATATTTCAGATGTCTTGGTATCTTTGTTTATCCACCCACACTTCTCCCTCCAACTCTTTCTTTGATTTTTTTAATTATTTGGGTTATTGCCTTATTTCTTTTGTACTTCATTAGATCTTCATTATTTATTGTATTTTTTGCTTTTGTATAGACTTTGTTCCTTTCTTTAACTGCTATTTTGCACTCCTCATTCCACCATGAAAATGAGTTTTTAGTTTTGAGATACTTCAATCTCTTAGATATGGCTATAGTTGCTGATGCAATTAATCCCTTTATTACATTGTCATTGGAATTATCTATGTCATCACTTACACAAGGATCATTCATAAATTCAGTACATTTATTTGTAGGAGTACATATCCCAGTTAGCTTTCTTAAAATTCCACGTGGGTAATTTTCATAAGAACGGCCATAGTTGGTCAGACTAAATGTCCATTTAGCTCAGTATCCTGTCTTCCGATAGCGGCCAATGCCAGGTGACCCGGAGGGAATGAACAGAACAGTTAATCATGAATCATTTCAACCTTATTTTTCAGGGCAATGTAATAGGTATAAAAAATGATCATTCCCCATTCCTGCTTCTTTATATATTTCCCATCTGTATCTACATTCAATATATGCCATTATAATTCCCAGGACTACACTAAAGAAACTACCATCTGCTGCATTAAATCTAGTTGGGATTCCATCATTTAAAACTACTAGATGTTTTTGAATGAACTTTTCTAAGCATACACCATTTTTATCAGTTGTCTTACTTCCCCACAATTTATTATAACTATTTAAGTCACCACATATATCATCTTTTACCATTCTGCATTATTTCTTGTAAATTCTGAGTTTTCTAACTTCCCACACAGCTTATAGATATTATAAATCCTTAAAGGAATATTTCTCTTCTGCACTGGGATCTCAGAAGTGTTATATTCCTGACTTACTTCTTCATTCTCAACTGCTATGTAGTTTAATTTTTCCCTAATGAAAGTACAAATGCCTCCTCCTCTTGCTAGTTTTTGGACTTGCAGTATACCCTGAGGCAGTATACCCTGGAATATTAAAATCAAGCTTTTTAACCAAACATGTTTCCTGGATACATATGATATCTGGTTTAGTTTTCATTTCCAGGATACTTTCTTTTAGCCCTTGACCATCTGCTATTAAACTGTGCACATTCCAACAAAAGATTGTGATCCCCATCCTAGTTATGTTTCACTATTAGCCTCATTCAAAAATCACATGAATAGAGTCCATTGACAGATTGATAACATGCAAGTATTTTTCTGCTGCCCTTGCTATAACTTTCATTTTTTCTGATTTTTCCCTGTTTGTTATTTGCAATTTATCACTTCTACATAAATGCAATAAACCCTTCTTTTTTCACTACTAGCATATCATCGTCTATTCATTCTGTATTCTGCAGTCCTCCTTTTCCTGTGCTGATTTTCTCTTCCTTCTCTGTCTGATATTTTGAGTCTTCTTACAGCTGTTGCATAAAATGTCTTAGCAATTTAGTCTTTTGTATCTCTTTAGCTTGTCTTGCTGCAATACACTCTCTATATGTTGGATTGTGAATACCACCACAGTTACTACACCTGATTGCCACCCCTTCTATATAATTTTCATAGGCATGCTCTTCCCCACATTTACTGCATCTCATTTTCCCTTTACAAACATTTGCTGCATGTATGTACCACTGGCACTTTTAACACCTTAGGGAGGGACAGCTGTCCTTTTCCTCTCTGTCTCCCATTTCACAGCACTCAGCTGAGGAGCTGAATCTCTTGTTAACTGGTTAATCACCCTTTTCTAATCAATTATCTCCCACTTTGGCCCATGCAGGAACACTTACAAAGTACACAGAGTGGTGAGACAGCCATAGGCTACTCCAACTCTGTCACAGGCCCACCCGAAGAAAATGACTAGAGAAATAAATACAATGAGAAATTCAGTCTCCTACTTCAAAATCCAGTAAAGGTAGCTAGGAGAAAGGGAACAGAGGGTAAAATTACAACTGTCCATTTCATTTAATCACTTTCTTGAGCTATTAAAAAAAAATCCATTCAGGAACTTTTGGAGAGAGACAGTTATAAATGGTTAATCATTTAGACAACTACTTTCTGTCTTAAAAGAGATCTACTCAGCTAGTATCAATGGTCAAATTAAAAGGAACAGTTCTCTGAGTGGAGCAACAATTTTTCAGTGAAAACATTTTGAAGACACAGCAGACTGTATGAAGCACGTTACTAAAACAACAAAAGTTTTTATCTTAAATTGAAGTTTGAAGAAAACTAGGCAGGATTATAAATGAGCCTTTTAGATGTGACTAATGGAAGTAAAGGGACATCATCATCATCATCATCAGGGTTTTGGCTAAGTTATTTATATAGGAAGACTAAATGCAAGAGATCTTCTCATTAGAAGTTGAAAGTGATTTTTTAAAATGTAAAGATAAGGAAAACATCTTGCTAATGGATAAGGAGATTGCATCAAGTAATCTCTTGATTTCCAATTCCAGTATGCAAATCAAAAGGCAAATACTAATACCACACAAATGGGTATGCCAGGAAAAATGTTAAAGTGTTTGTTTTATAGCCAACTCCACTGTCTGTTCTCCAGCAACTTTAACTTTTGACACAAAGCTTTATTGTCAGGTTAATAATACATGAGGTTCCACTGTAAAGGTCAGTTTATCAACCCTCAACTGCATTTTTTAATTGATGACCTTCCCTTTATTATGATTTTTTCCTGTTCTTCATTTTAAATGAGCTCATAAAAATCTTGAAGATAGATACTCAGCATTTTTAAGTAGCTAGCCTGTATCAGGCTGGTCCAACCAATTTTTTGACAAAGTACAAGGAATGCCATTTCTTTGGTAAAGAGGATAGAGCCAGTAACTGAAGTGTTTCCTTACAATTCATTTCCTGACCCTAACACATTTCCTTTATTTACCCATATACTTCCACAAATACACCATCCCCCCTTCCTCCTCCCACACACACTTCTCTGGCATGTCCATGCATGATCTCTGAAATCTCATACACACATACAGCCCCTAGTGCCCAAGGACAGACACCTTAAGCTTCCATTCAGATTCAGCTACTACTCCTCTCCTCTGCAACTTGTTGTTCTCTTATGATTTTTCCAGCTCCTGGTTTTTAATTCATCTCTACTTATACTGAGTTCCAAGATACCGGTACTCTGAAAGAAGAGAATAATGAAAGATTGCAGGTTTGGAGCATGGGAGTTAACGAAGAGGAGAAAGTTAACTCTATGGTATGATTCCCCTTCCTCTGCACCATTTAGAAGGCCTCCATGAGTGGGAAAGAAGCAGGGGAAGATTATGGGGCTGAATCTGCCTCTCCACCAAAGAACAAGTTAATCTAAGTAGTGTGCAGTAAATTACGTACGATCCCCATAATACTGTGAAATACTGTTGTCCTGAACAGGCCTAGACAACACAGTGGTAAAAATCTCCTGTGCCTGACCCACAAGAGTGTTTCCACTAATGGAGCTTCACTGGTGCTAGAGGAACACTAGACAAAATGCAAGAATTGCAACGGCCAGAAGTGAACCTGACCTAGCTATACCCAAATGTGTTACATGTAACTTGTTTAAATTCATAATGATATATGCAAAATGTCCCATATCCTAGGCCTTATGTGCTTTTTTATTTTCTTACAATATAAATGAATTAAGTGATAATGCAATAAAAAAGACAATTTACTACTCCACTAAAGACTTTGCACATATACTAATGAAAATTCAACATTCAGATGAATATAAAGAAAAAAAGTCATTAACTGCTATGGAACTGCCAATTACCCAGCATAAATGCAAAGCCCCCAGCACAGTTGTTTCAGCTTCCTTCTCCCCTTCACACAATAATACATTTGTATTGCAGGTTACATTAACAAAGTAACCTGCAACTGGTTCCTAACTGCTGAGAGAACAAATTACTTTGCTAAAATTATTGGTTCAATCACATTTATAATAATGAGTTCTACATGCTTACACTTACTATTTTTCCCCTGCAATCTAAGTATACAGAAGTGTGAAATTCAATTACAAATATTAAATGAACTCTCCTTTTGAATTGATTCGTCTCCTAGCTATATGTGTGGACCAGCTGTCATATTTGGATAAAAGAAAGGTTCGCTCTGGATAGACTAAAACCACCTCTGTTTACCAAATATTACTAAATCCTTCTCCCCCACACCCCCCCAAACACCCTTCTATTATATTAATATAAACACTAAGGGATTACCTGTGACACAGCTGAAATTCAATTTCTTTAGATAATCAAATCCTGATTAAAATTAGTTGGGAAAAGGAGTATTCTTACTAACTGATCCCATCCTTTGGTGCTACTATTTTCCAAAATTCCTTGGACTCAACTGTGCTATTCTTCTCAAGCTACTAAGTATTTGTATAACTAGACACATTTACTTCACTGGAACTACTTATTCAAATAAGTTCTCACCATCATGAGTAAGGTTTGTACATAGTACAAATATCACTCATTCCTGGATATCCCTACTCCTATCATCTAAGGATTAGGAAAAACTGCAAGATGTAAAGAGTTTGCAACTCTTTATGAATCTTCAACATTTATAGCATTTTACAAACAATTCATCTATCAGAGTGCTAGTATTTTCAAAGATCGTCAGCTGAAGGAGACAGAAGTTTAGGGTCCAGCACACAGAAGTACTGCCTTCCTATATCCTAAGGGGCCAAAGTCCAATACTCACTGAAGTCAATGTAGAGACTCCCATTGATTTCAATGGGAGCTGAATCAGATCTAAGGAATGTTTCTGAACACAACTGGGCTCACACTGGCAATACTTACTTACACACATAGTTCCACTGAAACCAATCAGACTGTTCCTGTGAGTTTTGAACAACATGAGCAAGGGTTTCATTACTGGGTCCTTACTGTTCAGATAATTGATATAATAATGGAAAACTATATTTTAACTCCTTTTCTCCTTATAGCTGCAACATATATACTTTTCAGTTACCACGCCTGATAGCAATGGCTCTGAGTCTGCCTTTGAAAAGTCATAGCCAAATCACTTGAAAATATAACCTGTAATACAGCCAGTCCACATGAGAAATATGGACAGAATTCTACAATCATTGCTAGGCAGCACAATATTTTTGTTGCTTAATCTACTAATCTTTTAAATTAGTGAGAAAGTTGTGAATTCCAACCATTTTAGCTTTTCTCTTTAGCTAAAAAAAATTATTTTTTATATTAAATAATATTCATTCAATTGTATCATTTACTCCAGCCAATCCAATTTTTCCAGCTGAATCTTATTACAAGATACACATTAAGCTAGTAATAATTCAATGGCGATATAAATTTTAAATTGTAAAGAAAGACAATATTTACAAGGGAGCTGCTTATTATGACACATAGCATGAGGAAATAGTAGTTCATTTAAAAAACATTGTTTAGTCACCACCCCCTCATGCAATGTAGACAATACTTCTCCTTAGAAAATAATAAAGTTAGTTGCTATTGTAAAGTCATCTAACTGTAGTTTGTCAGGAGAATTTAAAACTGCTATGAAAGTCAGTAGGAATCCAGTGAAGTCTGTTTGCTGACTTGCAGTTTTACAATTGAACAAATATAAAAATAATGATTACAGCATTAACATAGAAGAGATTACACCCTTTTTGGAAACAACAAAGTTTTATGGCCTGACTTTATGTAAGACTAATTTCATGAGTACAGTAGTCTCATAAGCAGCAGAATGACTGTATAGCTAACTATGCCTATTGGGTTATGTTAATTTTGGTTTAATTTTACTGACATGAGAGCTTGTAATAGTATCAGATCAACAGCCCAGAAGACTGAAGTCTTCTGTATACATTCACAGGAAGGATGTACACATCCTTATACACAGCACTAGTGGTATACACAGCACTAGTACAAGGTTCCTTACACACCATCACACCATCACCACAAGCTTACTCTACAAACACTATCTTAAGGGGAAAAGGTTAGTTCATCTAATTCTTAGCATTTCAGCTAAGATTGACAATCTGACTCCAAACTGTGATGGTGGTTTGGTTATGTGGTTCCTTATTTATTAAGAACAAGACAGTGATTAGAAATTTATCTCACACAATTCAAAAGCCATCACATGGCAACAACTTTCATTGACCCCAGATGGTTATACCATAAGCTATTCCCTGAGCCACATCTTAAAACTATACTAAAGTGAAAGTGCACTGTCTTAATCCTCCAAATATTTTGTCTTTTTACATTGTGTTTTGCTAATAAAATAAACAAACAAACAAAAAACCTGGGAAACAGTGTATTCAATATGTTAAAAACAAATATGGTAAATATTTGTGTGCTTGAAAATTATATATCTGTGTCTAAGTTATTTTATTCAGAGGCCATACACAGTGCAAGAATCATGATGTAAGGTTTTACACATTGTTGATACTGTCAGGCCAGGATGGAGTCTAGCACTCTGATAAAAAATGTAAGAGTTGGTTAATTTTCTATGCTAGCTGCACCCAAGCAAAAAGAAAGTCACACATATGGCAAAAAAAGTACAGAGTCCAGGATGCAGCAAAGCAAAATACTGTAAAAAGAGAAATAAAAAGCTAAGCTATTCAAATCAGAGGAAAAGTATCTTTAAATCTTCTGTTCCTAAAAGGGAGACATCTATGTATTATCTCCAATACTGTTGGACAAAGTTTCAGTGGGCAGAGGCTCACTGGTGCACATTTACCCATTTTTATTTGAATGTGTATTTCAGGGATTGGCACCTGGTGGGTGGGCTGGTATGTTTACCTGCTGCGTCCGCAGGTTCAACCAATTGTGGCTCCCACTGGCTGCAGTTCACCATTCAAGGCCAATGGGGGTGGCAGGAAGTGGCAGCAAACACATTCCTTGGCCCATGCCACTTCTCACAGCCCCCATTGGCCTGGGACGGGGAACTGCGGCCAGTGGGAGCCATGATTGGCCGGACCTGCGATGCGGCAGGTAAACAAACCAGCCTGGCCTGCATAGGGGCTTACCCTGGCGAGCTGCATGCCAAAGATTGCCGATCCCTAATGTATTTATGGTAATTGCAAATACAGCTACTACAAACATGCACACAAATGGCTAGATATCTAAATATCCATTTGTAGGCATAACTGTGGGAAGCTGTACACATAGTAATAGAAAAGCATGCACAAATGCAGGTGGGCACAGACAAGAAAATGTTAATGGAGTTCTGCACAGATTGTGAGCCTTCTTTGAAAATATTGCTTCATCTATGCAGATTAATTGCACAAATTGCAGTTACTATACATGTGCGCACAAAAGTATTAAATTGAAAATTTGTTATGGATTATAACTGATATACCAGATACTTATTTATCAACAGGATGTGGAAAGTACACCATAACTGCCCAGATCATTTCTATAACACTAAATACAGAATACATTATTATTATTTATTATTTATTAATTTGTTTTACTTAGAAGCACCAGTCATGGGCCAGGTCCCCTTTGTGCTAGGTGTTGTACAAACATGGTCCCTGCCCCAAACAGTTTATAATCCAACTATAAAACAAGACACAACTGATGGATATAGACAGATGGTGGAGTAAACAATGAGATAAATATTAATAAGAATGATAGTCAGTGGTCTCTGTAGTAGCAGCCTAATCACAGGCAAGCTTTTCATAGGCATCACGGCAAAAATCAGACTCTGAAGAGGGATTAGAAAGTGGATAATGAGGTAGGTTTCTGGATGTTTACAAGGAGCCCTCCCAAGCATTCAGGGCAGCATGGAAGAACAAAGGTGTTTGTTTGAAAATTTAACAAGTGGGCGGTAGAAGCTGGCCTCATGGGGAGATCAAAGGGGAGCACTGATGGCTTGGTTATCAACAACAGATGATAAGTAGGGTGGGGACTGACCATGAGGAGCCTTGAAGTGAATATAGGCAGCTTATATTTGATATAACAGAGAAGGGGAAGCTGGAAGGAATTCAGAGAAAGGATGTGAAATCATCAAAGCGACAGGCCAGGAAAATGATCTTTGTAGCAGCATCCCAAATGTATATGAGTAGGGCAAGATTGCATTTATCAAGGCCAGAGAGAAGGATGTTCCAGAAACTGAGGCATAAAATGATGAGAGTGCTAAATGACAATTTTAGCTGCGTGGATGGATCGGAAAGGCCATATTTTAGAAATGTTATGCAGAAAGGATCAACAAGATTTAGACATGGACCTCTCTCTAACTCCTCACATCCAGGCTAAGACAAAGATGGTGATCTGATTACAGGCTCGAGTGACAGGCAAAATGGTGGTGTTGTCCACAGGGATAGAAAAGGGAAGTAGTATGAAGTGCTTAGGGGACAAGATTAGGAGTTCTGTGTTAGCCACATTTAGCTTTAGTTGACAGCTGATGTCAGAGACACTGGCTGAGATTTTAGTATGGAAGAAGGAGACAGGTCAGGAATACCAAGGTAAATCTGTGAGACATCAGCATAGAGATGGTCATTGAATTTGGGTTTGCACTGACATTCCCCAGAGATAAGGTGTAGCAGAAGAGGGTCAAGGACAAAGCTCTGTTGATCCCCCACACAAAGTTGGAGAGGGATGAGGACAATCCTCCAAAGCAGTGGTTCTCAACCTGTGGTCCGTGGACCCCTGGGAGTTCACAGACTATGTCTAAGGGGTCCACAAAATACTTAGACTGAAAACTGACTCAAATATATATACAGACAATAGATTTCCAATAGATTTCCATCATTATAAATGGAGTCTCCATTTGAAATTTCCAAAGGGGTCAGCACCTACATTTTAAATTTTTTAGGAGTTAAAATGAAAGAAGGTTGAGAACAGCTTCTCCAAAGGACACGCTGAAGGAGCAAATAAAGAATTCAGAAGAGAATCAGGAAACAGAGTCATGGAAGCCAAGGAAAGACAATATTTTAAGAAGAAAAGCATGGTTAACTGTGTAAAAGGTAGCTGACAGTCAAGGAGGTTGAGGATGCAGTTCTGAGAGATTTGGTAAGAAAGGAGTCACTGGAAACTTAGGTTAGAACAGTTTCAGAAGAGTGCAAGGGAAATAAAACAGATGGAGAGCATTTAGAATTGGAGGAGAGGAACTCCAGACAATGATATTAACAGCACGTTCAATTAGTTTAGAGATGAAAGAAAAATGAGGTGGTAGTTTGAGAGGCAAGTGGGATCAAGAGTGAGATTTTTCAAGATTGGAAGCACTAAAGTATGTTTGTCTTGGGTGCAATTAGAAGAGAGTTGAGAGGTTAAGGAGAAGAGTAAGGTAGGAGATAAGAGTGGGTGCAAGTGAGATCAAGTGATGGGATAAGGTCACTGGGGCAAGTGGAAGGTTTAAAGGAGAAGAGCAGAAAAAAAATCTGTGTCTGTAATGAGGGGAAGGAAGAGAGAGCTGTAGATGGGGGAAAGGGAAGGAAAACCCAGAGCAGGTGAGGAGGTCACATCATATTTGATCAATTTTCTCATGAAAGAAATTGGCAAGATCCTTCACAGAGCTAGAAGTGGGAGCAGAAGGAAGGGAGGGTTTGAAGCATGAGTCAAAGGTGAGAAAATGTGGCTAGGATTGCAGGCATGAGATCTGATTAAGATAGAGAAGTACAGCTGATTAGCTAGGAAGATGGCAGAACTGAAAGAGGATAGAATGGATTTATAATGACAGAAGTTCAGCCTGATCATGGGACTTTTGCCAGAGACACTCCACAAGAGGACAGCAGGAATGTAGGAAGTGGATATTGGGGTAAGCCAGGGCTGGGGACTGGCAGAGCAGCCCTTGCAATGAGACGGGGGTGGTCAGAAAAGTCAAGGGTGAAGGAGAGTGAGGACTGGAGTGAATCAACAACCATATCAATAGAAGAAAGGTGAGAGTGCTGGGAGCAGAAAAGAAGTCATTGACAGTTATGGCCTGGAAATCATAAAAAAGACAAGTGACGGGATAAGAGAAGGGGCTGATGAGCAATGCTGAAGGAGACTAGGTGATGGTCAGAGGGGGAACTTAGCAACAGAGTGATCAGACATCAATCCAAGTGAACGGCCTTTTGGTGAGTGGAAGAACTAAAGCAGGGCTCTAAGTCACATGAAGAGATGAGGATGGAGAAACATGCAGCTAAGGGGTCTGATGTATCATCTGCATGGAAGCTGAAGTCACAGAGGATGAGTATGGAGACTGTGAGAAGAGAAAGAGCCATAAGTCAAAATCAGAGAGGAAGCCTGATGGGGAGGACTTGAGTGGATGGTAGAAAACTGCTATATGGAGGAGGAGAGGAGAGAAGAGTCAGATGCAAAGCTGTTCAAAAGGTCAGAAAGAATGGGAAGGGGAATGAGGGATGGTTTGGAAGTGGCCAGAATGGGAAAGGAGAAACCCAGCACCCCCACCATGGTCTGAACCAGGGTGGAAGGTGTGTTAGATGGAGCAGCCTCTGGAAGAGAGAGAATAGCTGCAGAGGCAGTATCAGACAAAGAGATCCAGGTCTCTGTGAGAGCCAGGACCTGAAGGGAATGAGAAAAGAGAAGGTCATGAACTACTGAGACCTTCTTAGATGAAATAGGTGTTCCTGACACAGCAAGAGAAGGAGATGAGGGGTGGAGCAGGATAGATAGATTACAAATGGTGACATCAGAGGGCAGAGGTGGTGGTAAGGATGGGGGTGCAGGATAGCAATATTAAGGTAGAATTAAATATAAACTGCTGTTTATTTAAAGCTTTCTTCAGGAAAATGTTTTGGTCCTATGCAAGCCTAAAGTAATTTTAAATGTCACTCCCCCACATCTGTCTTTGTAAATCAGCATCAAAAACAGGGTGAATGTTTACACAGGGTGAATGTTTACCTTCTTCCATTAGTTAAGGAAGATGCAGACCAATTTTCAATAGTTCCACAAGTAGCTATAGCTTAAAGGTCAGATCATGCCAACCTTATTCATGATTAACGTCGCCATGTTCTTCAAATATTCCCATCAGTTTCAACTTCTTATTCCACTAGTAGTCCCATATAATTCAGTCTCCTGCAGAGAGCACTTATCTTCAGTTCAGGAAGAAGAGACAGAAACAATGGGGGCCCAATACCATTTCCCTCCATTTTCCATGTTAAAAAACCAGGCAGTTAAGTCATGTAGGACTAAAGGATTTTTAAGAGTTGTCAGCAGAATTGCCCTTGAAAGAAGTTCCAAACCCAATATGTTACAAAGTTAATTAAAACTTAATATTTGTAATTTACAGTAACTAAAGATTTATATGGGATGATTTTTATGTTGGAATCTGCAGTTTGCTAAAGATTCAGGAAAGAATACAATACAAACTATCACTTTAGTTTCAAAGAGTTCCCATTATATCACCGAAAGCCCCATTATGTGTTGCCTACAAGGCAGTATAATAATATCACTGTAGTAATTTTTTATTTATATGCAGAAAATCAAAGAACTTTAATCCTTTGGTTATTTTATCTTTGATGTACAGATGAATTTTAACAGGCTAACTATATAAAAGGTGATAGCAAAAATTTAAATTAAAGAAATTCATGTCAATGTTAACACATTTAATAATGAGCAATGCCTGCAAGATTTTTTTAATAGTTAATGAGGTTAAAGGTTAAAACTAGTAGTAGCTGTCTGGAATTAAATGAAGCAGTATTTGTCGAAGATTAAAATTTGATTGCCAGCATAAAGGTTCAAGAGATTGGCTCAGTTCTTGAAACAAAATGTGTCTTATATTTTTGAAAATTACTATCTCAAAAATTATAATTTAGTGAATAAAAGAACCTCTCTTTTCCGTCTCTACCCTCTCAATATAGGTCTAAGGGTTTATTCCAAACAAGTCCAGAGTCACCTGAAACAGGTAGAGAAAAAATACCTACCTCCACTGTTTGAACCTAGCTGTAAATGAAGACTCTGGTTGTATTTTTTCCCTCCAAAATTCAAGTTGCAATAAATTATCCACCAATCAGATCTAGAAGGGTTTTCTGCCCATTTTTTCAAAAAGAAATGAATACTGTGCTTGTAGCAAAATATTATTTTCAACTGTTCCCTTTAGAATCACTATGTATTGCTGTTATGAGAATCTTAGCCTGTTAGTATTTAACTATGAAGTTCTGAATAAATATCACCTGTTAACCATGGATGAGTAAGGAATAAGTGCTAGCCTGGAGCTTTGCCATATGCCCTATAAATAAAACAGTGAAGAAATCAATTCTTTACCTGTTTCCTCTGACTTCTGGAGACTAGGGGAGTGTGGGTAGTAACTTGCTGACAAGCAGATAATTACAATACTTATCATCCCAGCTCACCTGGGCAGGCTAGTGTGTCAGAAGGGTTGAACACTCCCACCATCAATAACCTGTCTTGAGGATTAAGGGTAGAAGCATGTACCTGTACCTCAACCCAAGGTCTGATTAGCCTGTGCAGCAGCATAAGGTGAGGGTGGTTGCTCCCTTACAACTCTGTGCAGGTAGGTAGGCTAAGTCGGAATTTTGCACCAAGAGTCTTTCATGCCTAAAGAAATACACACTACATTCTCTGTCTATCTGTGATACTTATATATTACGTATCATTTTGCATATACAAAATGCTGTACTAATATTAATTTAATCCATAATGCAGTTTCCAAATCATGGAGTGCAACCAACAGACTAGCTAGATGGGTGCAGACAGATCTCTCAATTATTCTCACAAGATTCATCTTCCATATTATTAAAAAAAAAAAGTCTCTAGCTGTTCTTGTTGTGGAGAAAACCTTGAAAATATGGCATGTAACTGACACAGAGCCATCTACCAGAGTTTGTAGAAAGCCTGAAATAACAGCTCTGAGGTATGAACTGCCCCACTCATCTCAATGGGTCCAAACTCCGATGCCAATTACACTTTAAATATGAACATTATTAAATATAACACTGTTCACGTAAGAAGCATGAAAGAAATGAGAAGAACTATACTTAGAAGATCCACATTGGCATTTCTCAAAGTGCAAGGGGATAAGGAAAGGCACAAAGGATTACCCGTGAAGGTGTGAAAAGTATATAAATCAAGATGTGTAAACCTTTAACAACACATGGTTGGGTTTCAGAGGGTGAGTGATTGATTTCAGTTTCCTAAAAGGGGGAAGGGAAAGAGGTTCAGCTTTCTAAAGTTTGGAAAACCAAAAATGCAATGAAAAGACCTGTGGAATCAATTAATATTGCTATCCTGATTTTGTAGATGGGAGAAACTGAGATAGTGGGAGAATGATTGACTTGCTCAAGACTGTACTGTAAGTGTCAGATTTGGAATTAGACCTCAAAGATTCCTGCCCTCTAGTCTCATGATCAGTCCACTAGACCATACTGCCTCTTTAAAGGAGCTATGAAATACTTTACATATTCTTTTGCTTTAATGAATCAGATAGAAACCCCCCGCCAAAAAAGATAGTATGAGAGGCTGAAATATAGTACATATAGTATAGTGCTGTTTTAGATATTTAAGAATAACTTATGTCCTGGCACATTTTAGCTCTTCATTCACCAAGCACAGAGTTGAATCTTCTAGAAAGAACAGAAATTGGGGAGAATGTCTGAAAGCTTTCCAAAAAAACCCAAACACTCTAAGATGTGAGTACTCATGACTTTCTCTAATCTGGTTTACCACCTGAGATCTGGTTAAAGAATATTATTTTTTCTCCTGTTCAACAAAACAAAATGTTTTAAAAGGTAAAGCATATAAAAAATCTCCATTATTTCTTCCAACTGTAAAATATTTTTTGTGTGTTATGTGATCAACTGTTCCTTTGTTTTCACTATTTTTACTACTTTTTTTTGTCTGAATATCAGATGGATTGCTCCTGAATTGCAATTGCGCAACCTAAACCTGTGTGTTTAATAATGGCAGAGAACATTTTTATGAGGGAAAAAGTTAATTTTATGTTAACTAGTAAAATTAGTATTGGTATTTAACATTTATGAGACAAATTTAAATTTAAATAATGTTTTGTATCTTCCAAATGCTTTGGATATATGTTGTCACTTCATTTGAAATATTTTAAAAGTTGCCCCTTGATTAATGTAGCATTTTTGGCACATAATCAAAATATTTCAACACTGTCTTTACTATAGTTAGAGTTGATAACCCTGATAAAAATGGCTTTTACATTTATATTTTCATCTGCAGTTCAGTGTCTAATCTGCATTTTCCTTTGCTTCCAGCAGCCTCTAAAGCTTTCACATTAAGTAAACAAATTAAAAATCAAATGCATCTTTTAAAGCAAGAGACTGACTTAGGCCCCATTAACAAAAAATGTTTATCAGATTAAATGAAATTACAGGAAGTAAAATGCAGTTGGTTGACCAGCTATGGACTGACATTTTCAGCAAACAAATGCTATCTTTGTTCCATACTGTTTTCAGTCCATCTGAGCAATTCACTAACACTCTGCAGTAGTGACAGACAACCCGAGATGTATTCTTACCGTTTTTAGCATTGTCAGCAACGGACGGGTTTGGGGAACAGAGGGTCCCTTACAGCACCTAGGACAGCTCCTTAGCATGGAGCTGTATTCGCTTCAAGGCGGGTCAGTACGCAACTGTACACACTACCACGAACCAAAACCAACCCCTTATATCAGAGAATGAATTGCCCTTTGGCATGATAGACTGCGCTGGCCAATGTGTTATAGCTTCCCAAACCAGCAAGAAACACGTTCCAGAGGCAAAGATAACGTTCTCCAGGGACATCAAGTTTCCAGCTCGATCCTGCTGTACCTAACGTTCACCTGTAACATGTTCCCGCCTACAAAAATGCCCCCGGCAGCATCCAGCTCCTAAATGAGTCCTAGAAGCGCTGGCAAACGCTTCCGCCAGGTGGATTTATTTAAGGGCAGCTTCTGGTTACAAGTGCTCAGCTATTCAGTCAGCCTTAGTCCACTGGACTGGTCCCTCCCAACAGCCAGAGCTAGGAGCTCCTACCACAACACTAACTAATACATTTCAGTCCCTTGTCTTTGGGGACCAACCACACCCCAAGCAGCTGCAAAACCAGGAGAAACAAACACAACAACACAACCATCAGCCCCAAGCTGTTTGCATACGGAAGACACCAGCTGGGGACTTACCATGTTGACTTCAGAAACCATGTCGATACTGGCAATGTCTATGTTCATCCCAACGCACACAGGAGGTCCTGGGGGGGAGGAGGAGAAGCGATCAGCCCCTTCCCATCACTTCTTACCCACAGAGTTGTTGGCAACACGTTTTCCCTTAACAGGAAACACTTTCTAGTCCAGAGACTAGCTGAACACAGACTCACACAAAGAGACACAGGAAAGAAACAAACACCGCAGCTTCGTCTGAACAGGGCAACTCACCTCCGAAATCCGGCCGGAGGCGAATGTCGTAGCCTTTCAACAATTTATCCACAGTTTCTTTCACGAAGGACATGTTCCCCGGATCGTTCACGCTGTGGGATAGATGGGAAGTGGGGGCGGGAAGCGAACAATGGGGGTAAAGAAGAGAAAGAGAAAAAGGAGGCATAAGATAGGGAGAGAGAGTGGGAGGTAGGAAAGGGAAGATGGGGAGAGCAGAGGAGGGATGGGGGATCGGAGAGGGGAGAGCAGAAGAGGGATGGGGGAGATGGGGAGATCAGAGGAGGAATGGGGGATAGGATAGGAGAGGGGAGACCAGAGGAGGGATGGGGGGACCGGAGAGCGGAGAGCAGAAGAGGGATGGGGGATAGGGGAAATGGGGAGATCAGAGGAGGGATGGGGGATAGGATAGGAGAAGGGAGATGGGGAGATCAGAGGAGGGATGGGGGGACCGGAGAGCGGAGAGCAGAGGAGGGATGGGGGATAGGAGAGGGGAGATGGGGAGACCAGAGAAGGGGGAGCGCAGAGAGGCGAGCAGGGGGGAAGCCGAGGGCAGAGGGGCAGAGAAGAGAGGATCAGCTTTTTTTCCTGCCGAAACGCAGCCCTTTAACCCAGCCGCGGCCGCCGGGCGCGCTGGATCGGAGCAGCCCCTACCTCTGAGCGCAGCAGACCACGGCCACCAGGACGGGAGCGGAGAAGATCCCGAAGATCCTGCCTCCCCCAAAGCCCCACATCCCTCCGCTCCAGGCTCCCTCCCCGCAGCAGCCGCAGCCGCCGCGACCCGAGAGCCGCCCGCTGAGGAAGAGGCGGAGGCGGAGGACGCGTCCCCCCACCCCGGGCCCCGCAGCCGCCCGCACGCCGGCTGCAGAGGACCCCGGCGCCGGCGCTTGTGCGGGCCGGAGAACTCCCCCGCCCATCCGCCTCCGAAGCCCGTGCCTGGTCCCTCCCGCCTCCGCCCGCCCCTGCTCCCTCCGCCTGGGGAGGGGAGGGATCCTCGGTCTGGGCGGGCGGGGGGAGCGGGCTGTGCCGGGGCCGGGGTCTCAGGCCCTGGGCGGCTTCCCCGGCTCCTCCCGGCGGGGAGCGAAGC
The DNA here is from genome assembly GCF_003597395.2 of Chelonoidis abingdonii. Lineage (NCBI taxonomy): Eukaryota > Metazoa > Chordata > Testudines > Testudinidae > Chelonoidis > Chelonoidis abingdonii. The sequence goes on along the minus strand of NC_133769.1, from coordinate 248,523,701 downwards.
TCTGCGGGGCTGGCTGCTGTGCCACCAGGGGAGCCCGAGAGCCGGCGCCCGGTTGGGACCCCGCCAGCTGCAGCCGCCCAGGCCCCGCTCTCCCAGGAAACAGCCGGGGTAGCCCCTTCAGCCCGGCCCGGCAGCGCGGCAGGCGCCACAGGTGCTCCGGAGCTGCTCCCGCCCCCCGCCGGCCAGCGAGCACCAGGGCCCCAAGGGCCGGCGGCGGGCTGAGCCGCGCGGGCAAAATGCTCAGTGCATCCGTGACAGGCTGAGCCTGAGGCTGCCCGTGCGCGCAGCGCCCGAGCAGCCGGGAGCAGCGCTGGGTGCGAGGCGCTTCCGCGCGGGCTGCGATGCACCTACGGCCAGGGGCTGAGAAGTGAGCGCAGCTTCCTCCGCTGGCGCACCCCTGGGCCGGGCCCGGTGACTGCGGCTCATGGCCCCAGTCTCGGCTAGCGCACCCCTGGGCCGGCTGGGTGAGAGCCCCACATGGTTACAATGCCCTCCACTAGCACTCCCCGCCCCCCACGCATCCCTACCAAGCTCAGCCAATGCTCAACTCGTGGCCACAGCTCCCTCCATTAGTCCACCCCTGACCTGGGCCAAGCAGGTGATGCACTTTCCTCGGTGCAAACACACATGCACCTACCAACAGGGACTGAGCAATGAGTGCAGCCCCTGCAACCAGTTTCTTCTGCTCACTGGTACCCATAAGCGGGACTGGGTGTGGACTGCAGCTTCACCCCAAGTCCCACTCCACTAATGCCTCTGTAGCCTGGTGTGCGGGAGGATTGGCAGAGGGGTGATGAGGCAGTTAACCTACCAAGGGGGTTAGGCGAGATTTAGGAGTTCAGTACAAGTGCTTGAGAATGGCAATCCGTGAGTGGGCAGGGAACCTTTGTGGAAGTAGCTACCGTTCCAGTTTTCAGGAGGGAACAGTAATTTTGAATACCCAATTTGAGGTACCTTCGGCCTGTTTATCACAGTTCTGAGCAACTGTAGCTCCCACTGACTTAAAGTTGTGAGTGCTCAGCATCTCAAGGGAGGTGGGGGGGGAAATCAAGCCCCTAGCTGTCTCAACCCTTAAGCATATCCCCTGGGCTCAGAAAACAAAACACAAATAGAAAGATCCTCATGATTTTAAGGCCTGATGTGATTTTTGAATGCTTGGGGTTGGCCATAGTGAACCTGTGTCTGCAAAGGGAACCTGCAAGTTGGGGAGAGGTACCAAGAAACCTCAAAGAAGAAAGAAATGATTAGAGTATACACCTTGTATACAATAGAATATTGAATAATACATTTAAAACACTGATAACTTTTCTTAAATAGTCTATTTTCTAATTGAAATAATATTTTTTACAGGATTCAGTAATCTGATTAATGTCCTATTCAGGTGCATTGGAATTGCATCTGAGGTGTGACTGAATCAACACTCCTGTAGAATCTGTCATGTTTTATTACTTCAATTAAAATACTCATTCTCTTATCTGACCTCTCAGATTAACCGTGTCCGTTTATTTGTTGATATCTTAAAAGATAGTCCAACTGAGAGTCCCAGGGAATTGGAAATGGGATATGAAGCGTTTGCCCTCCTGGACCTTGTTTTCAATCTAAGTAATAACTGAAAGTCATTATGACATGAAAGATGTTCAATGGAAAAGAGAAAGTGGTCTCCCATTCTTAGTGGACTGTTGTCCACAATACAAAGAGGCACTATGACAACAGTCACTAATTGGCAGACTCAGCAGAAGTGGGTAGAGCAATGGGTCTCAACCAGGGGTACACATACCCCTGCAGGTACACAGAGGTCTTCTAGGGATATGTCAACTCATCTAGATTAGCGGTTCTCAACCTGAGGGGAGGATGGTTGAGGGGGGTTGCAAGTGCAGGGCCCATGTTAGGGGGTGGCAAGAAGGGCAATTGTCCGTGGTCACATGCCATGGGGGCCCTGCAAAGCTGAGTTACATGCTTCAGCCCCGGGCAGTGGATCTCAGACTTCAGACTCCAGACTCCTGAAAGGGGTATAGTAGTCTGGAAAGGTTGAGAACCACGGGTGTAGAGAATGAACTCCATTCTCATCCCTACAGGTAGTCCCTCATGCTCAGGATCAAGTCATATAACTGGAACCATTTAAAATGAAAATTTGGGGTGCAGCTGCTCATTCTGATGAAAAACTTTAGCTTCACGGACTCTTGGGTCACTCTCTCTGCAGCTGATCTGCCTCTGATTAAAAAAATTGTCCAAGACCAGAAAAACTTGTATTCCTCTCTTTCAGAGGTCTGCCGCAGTTATTCCTAGGGAAAATGGATATGTCAAATGTGAGCAGTTGGACCTCTTATATGGAAGATCTGGTATGAAAAGTTAAGGTGGTATCTGTGCAGCTGATGATTAGGTACATAGAAGCATGTGCCTGGCAAGCCTATAGACCTGAAGTAGTACTCTCAAAGTACTGATACTATGGTGGAAAGCGTTGTCTGAAGAGGGGGGTGGGGCTTCAGATGCTAAGAATCTTTTTTGGATGATGGTACTTGTTGAAAGAAGTGGAAGTGGGATGAGGAGACATCAAACATCTTGCGGAGAATTCCAGCTGTCCTCCCTGTAGCCAAGAACATCCACCTTAATACTTCTGGGGAGACAGAAGAGGATGCACCGGCAGGAAGATCACTGTTCTAGGAGCTAATCAATGCATTAAGGAGGTCTGCTTGCAAGCAACTCAAGCATTCTCTGCAACGTATAAATCACCAAGGCTGCAGCAGAAATGCTGGCTTGAAAATCAGGGAAGAGGGACTCAGCCACTCCTTGTAAGACAGCACTGGCAGTCGCTGGACTCTTAGGCAGACAAGCTGGATCTGGTTGGCAAAATGGATACGGCTCAGTTTCTGTATTGTGCTCAGAACTACCTGACAGAACATCTTCTCTTAATTTTCCTCATCTTTGGCTTCTTGTGGCTGACTTTGGTGAAGATACAATCTGCCTAAGGATAAGAATGTAAACTCAAAGGGTTCAGAAACCCAAATTAAAGGCAGACAAGATCCAAAAGGGGAAAGGGAGAATCACTGCTAGAACTGAAGCAGTATCTTCTGAGAAATTAGGGATATTAATTGTACTAAACTGGGAAATATGCTACTGCCTGTCTACTCTGCCTTGAAGCATTTTTAATATCCTGCTGGATTAACCTGCTGAGAAGATGTAATTGATACAGCTCACTGGAAAACTTTTTTTTCCCTCGTGGAAAATCTTGACTTTGTCCAACAACTGAAAAAAATTGGCCAAAAAAGATTTTGATTAAAATCTTGGAATTGCATGCAGAAAGAAGACACTGTTTACTTCCCCTCTCTCCCTCAGTCTCCCCTAAAATTTCCTAGTGTAGGCAGAGCTTTAGAGTGAAGGCAAAAGTTTATAGAATATGCAGCTGGGGTCAGGGCATAAGGAATGCTCTGAACCTTGTCTGACAACCGTACACACTGCCTTCACATCTATTCAAACAATGAATCATGATTGTTGGACGTACCAGTTTAGGAGAATAATCTCATGTATATCTAGTGTGCATATTTAGGAGCACATTTTGTCACCCTTGCACATGCTAAGTGATACCTCCCCCTGCATATAGTGCTACAGATTTCAAAATAGCAGGTAGTGAATGGTGTTGTATGAATCTATTTGTTTTAGTTGCATAACTTGTTTTTCATCTAATTTTTCTAAAAGAGTTATGCTGAAGATTTTGACATACTATGGATTTTATCATTTTAGTGGGGCTACATGCGGGTGAAGTTTTAATCAGTGTGAGTAATGGGGACACACTCTGGTCCTCAATGTGATGTTTGGCCCAAACTGTTCTGAATTACAGTTTTTGTAACTAAATAATAAACGAAGACCATTATTTCCTCGACTTCAAGAAAACTTGACTGAAATTTGCTTTACTTGAATAGACTTAAAATAGTATTCTTGTAGCTTGACCACAGTTTCTTCTATGGCAAAAGTTCTGAATTATGCAGAATATGAGTCAGACCCATCAAAATAAAAATATATTGACAATTTGGCACAGGTGAAAATGGTCAGGGCTCTTTATAACCCTGATTTTTCATAATAAAGATTAATATTTATGCACTCAAGTAACATATATACATTAGAGAAGCCTGAAGTGCCTTAGAAATAATATTCTTAATGACACTCCTGGGGAAAGCACAATTCAGGTCTGGAACAAACAAACAAAGTGGAGTTTCTGAGTTGGCAGCTGATGAAAGATCTGTTTAACATGGAGACTGTCAAGAGCTCCTATCTAAATTCCTTCACCAATAACCCTAATATTTTTAACAAACATTATAAAAAATAAGTTTAAATGTTATTAGTTACATTCTGTTCCAGAATATATATCAGAACAAAGTATAAGGACACATCAGATGTATCTGTATTTACATATTTATCCAATAGTATATGAATACTATTTGTTCAGATGATTTGTAAGTTAGTCTTTATGTTATTATTTATATTGTAACAATCAGGGGTCCTGGTCAAGACTGCAGTTCCATTGTGCTATACATCGCACAAGCCAGAGTAAAATAGAAAAGGGTTTGTTATTTGATTTGTTGACATAATGTTCTATATATCTGAAGAAAAGGTCAAGTCGACTACTAGTAACTCTAACTTTAATATACTAGTAGCCTCTGGATAAGGACTAGCTGAAACAAACGAACAAAGAGCCATAAGCTTGTGCTGATTTTCTTGGCCAACTGTCCTTTTCAACTTTGTCCTGAGCAATGATAAAGTGTTAAGACTCAAAACAAAACAACCAAAAACCTGCAATGACTTGGCATCAGTCCTGAGTTGCTAAGAGTAAGAAGAGTTCTGAAGGTGGTAATGCAGAGTAACAGAAAAATAAAATGGCAGATGGCTTTAAACCGTTTTGCTCTCCTATACACAGTTTCTTACTTATGCAAAAGTATGGCTTTAACAGACAGTGGAACACAAGGAACGAGGTGGTAAGCAATCCCTTCAGTGTCTGAAGAATGTGAAAAGATGTCTATGAGGAGACTGTGTCCACACTCTCACCCTGCCCAGACACACTCCCTGTTGGTGCCTATCGAAGTGCTAATGAGCCCTTATCTTGAGCATCAGGAATGCTCACCCCCCTCTCACCTGACTCAGATATATCTCCCTGACAGTGCTGGACAGCTCTTCCCTTTCATACTGAGATGCTGACAGTGTTTTTGGTGCATTCTGTGCAAGAGTGACAGGGGAAAGAGCCTGGCTGCCAAATATCAGGATAGTGTGCCAAATTCTTCTTTGATGTAACTATTGAAATTAGTATATGTACACCTAGGATACATACCTCCACTGCATATAATTCATATACACTTGGGATGAGTTTGGTCACAGAACCATATAATTATATTTTAAAACTGAAAGTGTTATTAGGGGTGTGTGTGTGTATTGTGGCAAATTGCCGGTACTGTTCTCTGGGTCTCACGCTTTCTCTTCTCTGGGGTAGGTTCAGGGCGCTATTGCTTGCCTCTGAACCAGTTCTTAATCACTCCCCTAGTGTCCTTGGAGGAGGGGAGTGGAGAGGGAGGGACCTGGGC
>NC_133769.1:248513944-248517484 GCF_003597395.2 Chelonoidis abingdonii | reverse complement strand
AGTGCTGTGGTGAGCTAAGAAGTCCAAGACCCTAGGTAAAGGGGCACCTGGCTTGTATAGAGGGAGGGCATGAAGCCCCCCCACAAGTTGAAGGGCAGGAGAGGGAAGTAGCCCAGGGGAAGGAAGTGTCAGTTCAAGTGGTTTACCATTATCCTCAGGGGCCCTGGGCTGGGACCTGGAGTAGAGGGTGGGCCCAGGTCCCTCCCTCTCCATTCCCCTCCTCTAGGACACTAGTGGGACAGTTAACATTCCACTGCACGGGCAAAAAATGGTGCCCTGAACCCTCCCCAAAGAAGAGAAAGTGCGCGACCCATCAAAATAGTGCTGGCAATTTGCTGCAATCTGTAATATTTGTTACCTTAATTTAAAGATCATGATGTGGCTCAGAGTAAGTGGCTTTCTAAGTATGTGTTCATAAAGATTATTAACATTTGAAAAGGGTCAATGTTCCATTTAAAGAACATAATATCAATTAGAGTTATTGTTCATTACTTACCTTGTGTCATAAATTGCATACAATTTTTTGTTCTCTTCAACTGCATTCCTAGGGAAAGAGAAAGTAAATGTGATTTATTTATATATTATATATTCATAATCTAAATAAAACAGTTTTAGACTTACAGGATCTTCACACCTTCATCACAGAATCTAGATAAGGAAAAAATCTATTAGTTGTCTTGTCCAATCTTTGCCATGACAAGATTGTTACAATTTGCAGGAAATAGTCTAAATGTGTTTTAAATTACGTATCTATAACTCTGTTGCCAAGAAATTAAAAACAAAACAATAGTCACTGATCTTGTGGCACATTCAAAACAAAGCCATCTTCTCTAAGGTTCTTTCTGCTGGCATGACAGAAGGAACTAATCAAGAACCAAATCTTGGAGTCAGTTACAAACTTCCATTGATTTCAATGGAAGGAAGAGCAGGCCCAGACTGTTTCCAGAGCATTGTTGACATTGCTGATATTACTAGTATAAAAACAGAAGTTTAAGCAAAATAGTTTTTGAGAATGGTGTGATAAATGTTGGAGGTGCTCTGCAATAGTTATTGATTTGTATCCCAAAATGTGATTTAAGTGCTATGTGTTTAAGAAGAGATCACACAGTTTTCACACCCACAGGAAATCAGGGGTGATTATATGCAATTAAGACTGAATTGGGTCTAAGTACACAAACAGTACAGGAACCACTAGCATTCTCCTAGATCAGTGTTTCTCAAACTGGGGTCACCGCTTGTGTAGGGAAAGCCCCGACTGCAGGCAGAGCCACCTGGGGGGGGAGGGCAAGGTGGGGAATTTGCTCCAGGCCCCACAGGGGCCCCACGAGCCCTGTCCGAGAATCTCTTCCCTGGCACCTTTTTAATTTTTACTCACCCAGCGGTGGCCTGGGTCTTCGGTGGCACTGCAGTGGCGGGCCCTTCACTCACTCCGGGTTTTTGGGGTCACTTTGGCAGCAAGTCCTTCAGTGCTGCTGAAAATGAGGAGCGAGTGAAGGACCCACCGCCGCTGAAGACTCGGAGCGCCACCCGGTGAGTACAAATGCCGCAGTGTATGGCGCCTTTTTTTATGTCCGCTCCCCCGCTTTGCCCCAGGCCCCCTAAATCCTCCGGGCAGCCCTGTCCACAGGTCCAGCCGATCATGACTCCCACTGACTGTGGTTTGCTGCTCCAGGCCAATGGGAGCTGCTGGAAGCGGCGCAGGCCGAGGGACTTACTGGCTGTTGCTTCCAGCAGCCCCCATTGGCCCGCAGCGGCAAACCGCAGCCAGTGGGAGCTGAGATCAGCCAGACCTGCGGATGGGGCAGGTAAACAAACTGGCCTGGCCCGCAGGGGCTTTCCCTATACAAGTGGTGACCCCAGTTTGAGAAACACTGTCCTAGATGGCTTGGCTGGATGCTCTGTCCCAGTGGTTCTCAACCAAGGGTACATGTACCCTGGGGATATGCAGAGGTCTTCCAAGGGGTAGATCAACTTGTTTAGATATTTGCTTAGTTTTACAACAGGCTACATAAAAAACACTAACAAAGTCAGTACTAACTAAAATGCCATACAGACAATGACTTGTTTATACTACTCTATATACTATACACTGAAATGTAAGCACAATATTTATATTCCAATTGATTTATTTTATAATGAGAAGATAAAAATGAGAAAGTAAGCAATTTTTCAGTAATAGTGTGATGGGACACTTTTGTATTTTTATGTCTGATTTTCTAAGTAAGTAGTAGTTTTTAAATGAGGAGAAACTTGGAGTTACGCAAGACAAATCAGACTCCTTAAAGGGGTACGTACAGTAGTCTGGAAAGGCTGACAGCCACTGCTCTGGCCAACTGGGAAAAAAATAGCCAGAGGTAGAAGGCAGAGATCACATCTGGGAGCCCAGACAAGCACAGGGAGGGTGACGGCTCAAAACCAAAACCAACCAAACAAATTAGTTTTCTCAGGGAAAGAGGAGACAGGCTCTCTAGATGTTACATAGGTACATCTAGAATGGAGCTGGAGATGTAATGTTCAGCTCAGGTAAAATACCAAAGAGATCTCTGATCAAGCTAGCATGCTAAAAATAAAAGTGTAGTTGAAGCAACTCAAATGGTAGGAGAGGCTAGCCAACTTTAGTAGGATCCATCCAAGATCCTAGGTACATATTCTGAGCAAATACCCTTTCCTGCTGCTCACATTCCTGCAGCTACACTTCTATTTTTACTGTATTAGCTTGATCAGTTAGTGTGGGTATGTCTGCTCAAGCTAGAAATTATACCTTCCAGTTCTAGTGCAGACATACCCCATGTCTACATTGCACAGTTAAACCAGATGATGGACACCTGAGTCTGGGAACCTAGGTTAGCCTAGCCAGGGTGTGAGTATCCCCCACAGCAAATTCATACCTGAGTTACTGTGTCCTCCCCGTTTCTGCACGCATTTATGTGTGTTAGGGGATGTATCCCATGGTTCTTTGTGCTGAGATGCTCCAATCAATTGTGTCAATTGTGCGAGAACCTGTCTGCCCTTCCAGGGGAATTGTGGGAAGGCATTGAACGGCTATCAGCACTCAGGTACCCGCACTGTTGAGTGGGCAGGATCCAGCCTGAGTCAGCCTGGAGCTTGGGCTCTAACCAACAACCCTAGCTTAGGAAGTGACCCAGATTTAAATGCATCTCCAAACTCTCTTCAGAGGGCTTTATATGTGGATGGGGTGGGGGGAGGACAGTGGTAAAGTCTATTTTAACTGTGCAGTGCAGATATACCCTCAGAGACCAACTGAGACCAGGCTGGGTCTCAGGAGATAACTGGCTGTCTGAGAGGTAGCCGTGTTAGTCTGGATCTGTAAAAGCAGCAAAAAATCCTATAGCACCTTATAGACTAACAGACATTTTGGAGCATGAGCTTTCGTGAGTAAATACCCACTTCGTCAGATGCACGTAGTGGAAATTTCCAGGGGCAGGTATATATATATGTATGCAAGCAAGCTAGAGATAACGAGGTTAGTTCAACCAGGGAGGATGAGGCCCTGTTCTAGCAGTTGAGGTGTGAAAACCA
>NC_133769.1:248453187-248511528 GCF_003597395.2 Chelonoidis abingdonii | reverse complement strand
AACCAGTTTCTCCTCCCTTGGTTTTCACACCTCAACTGCTAGAACAGGGCCTCATCCTCCCTGGTTGAACTAACTTCGTTATCTCTAGCTTGCTAGCATATATATACCTGCCCCTGGAAATTTCCACTACGTGCATCTGACGAAGTGGGTATTTACTCACGAAAGCTCATGCTCCAAAACGTCTGTTAGTCTATAAGGTGCCACAGGATTCTTTGCTGGCTGTCTGAAAGTACGTTTGTTGGTACACCGCTTAACCTGTAACTCAAAAGGAAAGCCCATCAGACTTAAATAGTAGTAAAGCATATGTTTTGATGAGACTAAATATGCATTTGTTGTTTTTAAATCATGTTTGCTGATGCTTTGTTCCAACTGCTAAATAAAATAGTTTATGAAGGCTGTTAATCAATTTTACTGGTCACAGGTTGTCAGAGGGAGGAAATGCAGGTACCTGAAATCCAGTCAAACTTGCAGTGTGATAAAAGTTGGTAACACAAGACAGTATACCCTAGTCCTGGTCTAAGAGTAGAAGAATCACAAGAGTCCACCCCAATACAATTTAGGGCAAGAGGCCCAAGAACTGAGGGGGAGGGAGGACTCAAAGACCAGAAAGGGGCCATAGGTAACTGTGACAAATGGCATTTACACTTGATGGGAAATAGTCTTTTAACTAGGCAGGTTTAGAAAAAGTAACTGACAAATAAAGGCATAGTAGTCCTAATAAATATACATTATGTGACATTCACTACTGGTAGAAGAGGGCACAAGTGCGTTTGCTTCAAAGTTAGTATTCAAACTATAAATGGCCAAAGTCTGTATTTGAAATCTCAATTAAATATGAAGATACTCCTTAGGCATAAATGACTTGGATATACTAATGACAGTTTCCTGTAATACCTCTACAATTAAATTTCATAAAAGAATGCAAAACAGTAAGCCACATGACCACATATCCTTTTAGCATACCTCAACACAAATAACTGACTCAGACTTTCTCTTGAGTAGAAAGGTAACAACATCAAAGGTGTATCAAAAGAACAATTTAAGCAAATGATGTCACTATGATTGCCACTGGAAAATGGAAGGAAAAAATGCAGTCCTTTAAATGTTAAGTTTCAGAATGAGGCTTTTATTCAGACTAATAATACACCTTTTCTTTTTCTTTTACAAAAAATGTAGATACTCCTTGATGTTGAAACTCTCCTACTCTGCACAGGAATAAACTATTGGTCTCTGCAAAGAAGGATACCTCAGTATGAATGATGAGTAAATTAACTTCATTTCCTATTGATGCTTTCTTCTGAGTACCAGTGGAAGCTATACTTCTGAAAGGATCACATGTGATTCTCCCCTCACAAAACACCACAGTAATGAACTACTTACATTAAAAGCACTCTGTGGTATAGGAATATCATTATATATAAGGTGTCCTCATCACAAGATTTAATAAAGGAACAAAAATGCTTTGAATACTATGCATGCACTTGCCTACAGCCATTATTAAGCAAAGAAACACTGTGTGCAGCCAGGCAGTCATTGATGGTAAATCAAATGGAGGGCATATGGTATTGCTGCTGGTGGTGGTGGTTTTGTTGCTAGAAAAGGCTAACGTTTTGCAATTGTGCTTATTATTAACTCAACTGTTTTTCCCCATAAATCACACTTGGTAGGACATAGGAAAACACACTGTGAACAACCTGTACTGAACTGCTAGCTAGGACTTGCCCTGTGAACTGCTAAATGTGTGTTCCTTCAAGATGGAGAATTTCTGGGACAGTATCATAAGAGACATTCAGAATACCTTTCAGAAAACATACGGTGGCTTGGTGAGGACCAAGGCCAGAACTGCACGTAGTTGACCTTTGTACTATGAGTTTGGACATTGGATCTGCTCTCTACGTAAAGGACAATGCCTTGCTGTATGCATACAGCCTTTCTGATCATTTGTAGAGGACAACTGTGTCTGAGAGAGGGGAAGAAATACATAGCATTATTAAGTGACTGACAGCCCCATAAACGGAGGTCCTTAAATCACAGAAGTAGTACAGAATACATATGCAAGAGAGCTTTTAGGATTCCAGAAAGAGGATCATCAGCATTTGCTTAGCAGGATTGTGTTCCCTGATTATTGTCTCTGTTAAAGGGGAGTGGGCTGCAGAGGAATATGAATGTTGTCACTCTTTATGTTAGCTCCATACTTAAAGAATGCACCTATTATATGTTTGTGCTTTATGACCTAACATGACATAACTTGTATGACATTACAAGCTATGTTTAGCACCTTCTAATAGTACAAGATAGTTTAAGACAAGGACTAAAGAAAAGCACCATATTCACTTGGAAATTCAGGAATATTTAGGGAGGCAGAATGTAATTATCTTTGCTGGAATATAGCCAGGACACAAAACATCACAAATGTGCCATGAGAACATTACTAATTCTATATACATATTTTTAATGGAATAACTCAGCAGAAAAATACAGTTGCAAGGGATAATGTTTATAACTCAAGACAGAATGCTTAAAACAAGAAAACAAAGTAAATTAACAGAAAACTTTTTGTCTTCGATTTCAAAACAGTCATGTGACCCTGGACATGGAGCGCTATCACCCATAGTAATGGTTTCTTTCCTCTTTGCCTCTAAAGAAAGCAGATTTGTAGTCCTCAGCCAAGTATCTGTGCAGAAGGAGAAAACTGAGATGAGGTTCATCTCTTTTTCTGTGGGATCAGGTAGTTCTCCTGCATCCTGACACGTTATATTTAACCCCTTTAAAGGCTAGTGTAAGCAGGGGTTTTCCCCAACTTCCAAAGCACATACTCTGTGTAGAGTCCAAATTTACCCTCTTACTTGAATTTAACTTAATTGCACTGAAATTAGCAATAAGATATAAAAATTCATCTCAAAACTTGTCCCCAGGCTTAGCTGTTGCTGGGGTTTCTACTTCAAGACTAGTCAGTCTACATCCTAGATACTCCCATCTCTCTTACATCCAGTAGGGGGAATGAGGAACCTGGATTGTGAAACTATTTAAGCTTTTCCTAGAAGGTTCAACACCTGGTAACGGGGGTGGGTGTTTCAGGCAAACACTGCTCATTTTGTGTATCCAGTTCTGGTGTCCACAATTCAAGATGGATGTTGATAAATAGAAGAAGCTTCAGAGAAGGGTCAAAAGAATGATTAAAGGATCAAGGAGTGCAGGGAGCTCAGTCTAGTTAGCTTAACAAACTAAAGGTTATGGACTGGATCACAATCTATAAATATCTACGTAGAGAACAAAAATTGGCTAATAGGCTCTGCAGTCTAGGAGACAAAGGTATAACAAGAGCCAGTGTCTGGAAGTTGGTGACACACAAATTCAGACTGAAAACAAGGCACAAATGTTTTTACAGTGAGTGTAATTAACCAACACAACAATTTACTCAGGGCTATGGTGGTTTCTCAATCTCTTGCAATTTTCAAATCAAGAATGGATGTTTTTTCTAAAAGTAATGCTCTAGTTCAATTAAGAATTAATTCAGGGAAGTCCTATGGCCTGTGTTATACAGAAGGCCAGACTAGATGATGACAATGGTTCCTTCGGGCCTTGTAGTATATGAATTTGTGGTTGGTAATAATAGATGCTGATAAATTATTTTAATAAGTAAAAATCTATCCAAAAAAATAAGAATGCACGCTCTACATATCAAATTGAAAAACTGCAAATTGTGTGTAGAAATTCCTTGATATTAAAGACACAATTATTGAATTATCACTGTAGCCTGTTGAAATCACAGTAGGCAGCAGACTGGAGTATTCTTCTATAAATATAAAATTCACTTATCTATCTCTTATTTTTAATGCATAAATAAAGCATGTGTGAGTCAAGTTTTCATAAATAAATGCCAAAAAATGTTTATGTATGAGGAGCTTACAGTATGCAGTTCTAGCTGAAATAAATGTTTCAGTGAGCATGATGATTTATTCAAATGTTATGTTAAGTAAGCATTTAATATGCTTATATGTAATTCTGATGCCTAAGTTACATGTAACTATGATAGTTTTATTACTTCCTTGACATTTCATTGCATCCCTGGATATTCCCTTTTTCTATCATCAAGTCCCATAAACAGTGCAGAAAGCATAGTTTCCTACAGTACAAAAATTGTCAGTACAATACATTTGAGGTCTAATTCTATGACGTGTCAAACACCCTCAACTTTCTTTGAAGTCAACAGGAGCTGTGGATGTTTAGCATCACTCAGGATCATGCTCATGAATCAGAAATCTACATATTCCTTTACATTTTGGGATCAGGTACAATGGATATTAATGAAAAGGTATAAAAGCGAGACTGTGTCAAGATATGGATTCTTACTTACTCTCAGTTTAATCTACTAATGTTCTCAATATATATAGGATCAAGTAATGTCTGGTGTGACTTCAACAGACTTTGCACTATGAACTTGACCCATAGAGTTCATTTAATGCACTTTATGTTATTATAATCTCAAAAACATATGCCCCTGAATTTATTGTGACCATGCCACTAAAGCAGTTATCAACCCTTCAGAGATCCTATAGATTTCATCAGCATGTGCTGCATATATATATTATAGATTCCGATTCGTTTTTCTTAAATCAGTGAGTAGCACTTCAGTGTAGACACGACCTATGCCAATAGGAGAAGTCCTGCCATCAGTGTAGGTACTTCACCACCCCACGAGGCAGTAGCTTTGTTCATGGAAGAATTCTTGTATCCACCTAACACTGTCTACACTGGAGGTTAGATCAGCACAGCTACCTCTAGAGGAGTGTATATTTTTCACACCCCTGAGAGATGTAGCTATGCAGATATAAGTTCCCAGTGTAGATCAGCCCTGTGGCACTTCACCTGAGAAAGAACCTTCTTGTATATTTTTTAAATTTCTACTCCTATTCCCTGCGGCATTATCTGCATTGTTAGGCTGATCAAAAGTTTGATAATGTGTCCTTCTTAAATTTTGTGAGTTACAAAATTATTTTGCAAAGTTTGTTTACTTTTAGAAATGGAGACTTTCAAATGCATTTAGGCCAAGATTTTCAAAAGCAATTAGTGATTTTGTCTGTCTCGGTGTTTGGCTGCTGAATCTGATATTTCAAAGAAGCCTGTTTTTCTGAAGGTAGTGCTCAGCACTGTCTGAAAATCAGGCCCATTTAAGGTGTCTCAGGTTGGAGACCCAAAACTGAGCAACCCAAAATAATTAGTGACTTTTGAAACTCTTGGCCTTTGTGCTTGTGTAAGCCCTGGAGATTTTCCCATAGGATAGGAAAAATGGCGTGTAGATGTAAGCAGAGTCAGGATGAGCTCTACCCTGACATCTGGTGGTGAATTATGGGGAGTGTGGAAAGGAATTCCTCATATTTGCATTGGCACACCCTCCCCACCTAGCATAAGCCCACAGCAGCCTGGGATGGTTATTCTGACAGCTGGGATCCCCAATTTCTTTGTTATTGGGGCAGGAGAAAAAAAAAGTGCTGTCACCCTGATTATGTGAATGAGGAACTATGAGACTGCTTTATGACAGAAATGACTCAACCTAAATTAAGTAGTACTTGCTAGACAAGGGACATGGGTTCCAAAAACCAAGTGAATTGAGAGCGGTTGGGGACTGATATGTGTACCTGATGGTATGGGCACCTTTTGAGGGCCTGGAACACCAATTGCACATCCTCCTCTCTCTACTGTTAAAGAGTAGAGCTAATTTTGATTCCATTAGGAGTCCATCTAGAGACTGCTGAGCTGAGTTCATGTTGGGCCAATGGTGCAGCAGCACCAGGGCTCCCCTACTAGGAGCTGAAAACACTGAAAGAGCTGAGCTGAGATCACTGAGTGTTGTGTTAACTAGTGGAGGAGCCTGAAGACCTATTGTTAAGCGACTGGCAGAGCGGAGCATGTTGGAGCAGCCCATGGAACAGTGAGTGGAGTGAAGCAGTTTGCAGGGATGGCTGGAGGAGCGGCACAGTTGGTGTAGTGGAGCTGGTCGTAGTGAAGGCTGCAGCAGAACTCCACGGAGAGGTGGAGCAGTTGGCCGTGGCCCACGTAAGGTGCCCCTTAACACCCTGTGTGGAACTTCCCCCCCCCTTTCCACCAGGCTGCGCGGGGGGGGGAGGCCTAAAAACTCTGCAGATAAACTTTTTTGAATTCTGTTGGTGGCATGACAGAGACTTTTTCGGTGTTGTTTGTTGACTTTGGGGTGATTGGGCTTAAGACCCTAAGGGGAAAGACATTGCCAAACCTACCTGGGAGGCTGGGTTTTTGCTTATGGTTTGTGTTATATTCCTGTTTGTGGATCTTTCGTCCAATGGGATGCCACACTGTTTTCCTTCCTTTATTAAAGGATGCTACACTCAAGACTCCGTGCCTTGTGAGAGCGGGAAGTTTGCCTCCTTTAGAGGGCCTTGGGGGAGGTGGTATGTAAGTGTCCCAGGTCACTGGGTGGGGGCTCGAGCCGGTTATGCATTGTGTTATTGAAACGGAACCCCTGGATACTGAACCCGGCCCTTGTTGCTGCCAACTCAGAGGGGCAGAAGGGTTACATATATTATTATTATGTGGGCCAGCGGTGGACATGGTATCCAGCTGTCTAAGGCCCTGATCCTGTACCACTGAAGTAAATGAGAATTTTAACATGGAGCTGGATTGACTCCTGAACCTAGACTTTCAGCAGTCCAAAACCAGTACCAGGCCCTTAATGCCCTCATCTGGCAAGTAAATACACATACAAAATCCTAACCTATTCCTTAAGCCTCTTTTTAGTCTCATAAATAGTTTCCTCCATCTTAAGGAGGAAGATGAGTAATGTGAATAAAATAAAAATGCCTTTTTGATAATATCTTGTCTATCACTGTAACATCTAAAGCCTTTGCTACAAAGTGGCATGCAGGAAAGTTAAGGTGAATCAACTAAAAATGTGAAATCAAAGCACATAAATTAAAGCATATTTAATTTAGGAGTAAAGTGACCTTAGTTTGCTGTAACATAATCCTGAGGATTAAGACAAGCCCTAAATGTTACTAACAAGAGCTGCTTCAGCTATTTGTTATGAACAAGTTGTCAGATATAGCCCCCTTTTTTGTTCTCAAACATGATTTTCCGAGTATGTTCACTGTTGGTAATTGTTCTTTGAGCCGACTAGGTTCTTGCAAACTGTAGTGCGTATTCATTAGAATCTTCAGAATTTACCATTCAAACTGTTTGATTGGCCACCTAAATTCACATGGAATATTTTCTGTTTCCAGGCTGTATGGCATATTGTATATATATACAGGAGCTGTACTAGACAAAACATCACTGGGATGTTGAATCTCTCACAGAGTTAGAGTTGGAAACACTTTAGAAAGCAGGAAATAAAAAGAGGCCTAGGACTTTAAAATCTTTTCCTGTCCTTCTTGAAAATAAAGCATTTTAATTGCCTATGTATGGGCAGTTCAGATTTTAAAATACCTATGTGAAAGCAAGAAACATATAAGCTACATTTATTGGCCATCTAGAAAATGTCATATTTGGTTACAGTATCTCCTGGAAGATCCCCACCAAGTTGCTGAAAACTCTTTCTTAGGTCAGTGCAATCCAGCAGTATGGATCCCAGTATCCAAGACATCCCAGGGTTTTGGAGTCCACATACCAATTTGATTTTCAAGACAAGAGCCTTAAATTTTAAACTCTTTAGGACAGGGATTTTTCTTTCTATGGTTGTACAAGGCCTAGCACAAAGGGGCCCTCAATCATGGCTGAGGCCTTTGTGCGCTATCATAGTATAAATTAAATTACAATATGTAGAAGGAACAGGCAGTTATTTTAATAATGAATAATAGAGCCAGTAGACCTTTTTTTCCCAATTAAACAATTTTTTGCTGAAAAAAATGGGTTTTCATCACAAACAAAATTTGTCATGATTTTTTTAAAGTGAAAATATTCAGGTTTTTTTATTAACAAAACTGAAAAATGATGAACAATTGAAAAACAAAAATGTTTTAAAGGTTTAGATTATTGGTTTAAATCTATTGGTTAAATAGTTTTTGCTTGCCAAAAACTGAAGATTTTCTGGCTTTTCAGGAAAACCCTAAAATTTTTCAGACATTTTTTGTCAATTTTTTTTAAATGTTCATTTTCATCAACATTTTCAAGGGGAAAAAATCATTTCCTGACCAGCTTTAATGATCATGTTCATTTATACATGCATATATTCATTTTTGCACAAATATCTATATTTGCATGAATGTAACATTTTCCCACAAACATTTTCACAAACAAAATCCCATCCCCAAAATGCATATGGGAAAGCTAATAAAAAAGCGTGCAAATATACATGACCACATTGAATCATGAGTTGAATTAAGCAAATAAGTTCAAGAAAGCATTTTTTCTTGTACTTGCTAACTTTAGACTCAACCAATATTATCAACCTGATGAACAATTTATACTATCCGATTTTGTAAGCAAAGGTCAAAGGAACCATTTAAAATAATATATTTAACTTGATATTTTTTGTTAGAGGTAGAGTCCTCATAAAATAAAATGAAACTGGCCCAGGATGTGTTAGGAAAGTTGAATGTAAAATCACAACTCTCATCCTTATGTTATTCTTCAGAATTGGGTTGAATAGTTAAGAATGTATTTCTTTGGGGACATCTAACAGCATCATATCATCGCCTCAAGAGGTTTTTTCTTATATCCACAATCCTCCCTTACACATAAGAAAGTTCTGATGCGAAGGATCCTTCACTCAAAATTGTGTCAATAACAAAGTGCATGTATCTTCTCATTCCCTCTACTTAACATCAAGTGGTAAAGTGAGAGAACTGTAGAGTGAAGCTAAGTGTTTCTGGCACTCTGTGGAAGAGCAAGGAGACACTCTTTGTCTGGAAAAGTAACCCAGAAGAACTAATGCCATTTATATTTTACAGGTTTTTATAAAACATGAATATATATAAATTATTTAGTAAAAAGCATTTAAATTGTTCTGAATATCATGGCACACCTCACCCTACTCCCTTTCATTGCATGAGCCTTATTTTCTAATTTAGAGTGGTTTCAATATTTGGTCAAGATCTCACTATATTAATTCATCCACTAGAATCAGTATGCTGCATAGCTTTGTTTATAATTAGCGTTAAAAAGCTGTATTTTCTATTGGAAGCACAAGAAAAGTATCATACACAGTAAGGATGTTTGCTGATTGGCCTAGAGTCTATAATAATACTAATAGAAAAATGCTGAACACTAACTATATATAGCACCTTTCCTTCAAAGGCATCAAGGGCTATACAAACATTCATTAATGAAGTCTCCTAACCCTTTGTTTATACCCCATTTAAACGGAAAGGGAAACTGAACACAGAGGGATTAAATGATTTACCAAATTCTAAGGTGAACCAGTAGCAGAGATGGGAACAGAATCCAGCTGTTTTGACAACCTGCTAGCTTTATCTTAAATCTTAAATAATCTTAAAAGTGGCTCTAGTTTCATTATGGTAATGAATGTGTTTTCTAGAACATCTCCAAAGATGTTAGGGGAGAAAAAACCTATTTACTCAAACAACTGTTCTGTAGCACTCCTAAGATTCTAATACTCTTGCAGTTACATGTATATCTCTTATTATAGACTGCTTAGTTTGCTAATGGGGTGTCATTTAAAAAGAGATGTGTATTATCAGTAGTTGTAGATTTCTTAAATCTTAATGAAGCATTTCAGTTGAAATATCCACAATGGGAATAAAATTTACTCAGCTGAACCTGATCTAGTTTACTTTTTGCCTGAGATTTAAGCTTTTAATATAGCATTTCCCAGGCAAAGTTTTGTCCTATCATTCAGTTTCTGAGACACCATTCCTTTTTGAAGGTTTAAATGAAAAGTCTTTAAAACAGTAACAAGCTAAGAAAACACCTCAAACTTATTGTTTTCATCAACATTTAACTGTAGTCCTCTTCTTGATAGGAGCCCTTCATTACTAAATGACATTGCTACAAGTACACTGTAATTAATCCTGCAGAGAAGGAACCAGAGTTGACAGCTTGCATATTCCATTGTGACATGTACTGGTGTCTTCCAGTTTCCCTTCTGAGAAGACTAAGCCATTGGCTTCCATAACAAATCTTTTTTAAACTTACTTTTTTATCTATGCCTTTATCAATATCTTTCAAAGACCCTTGTATAGATGATTCAGTTAGAACAATTTTTAAATGATAATCTTTGAAAACACTACTGTGTTGACAAGCTATATTTTGGAGTTAGATAACAGGTGGATACTACAGGCCAGACTGTACCTGGCAGACACAAGCCTGCCCTGGAGGCTGTGCAAAGCTGCACTGTCCATTGGGAATCCTGGGAAGCGTTTTGCCTCCTAGAGCTGCATGGTCCAAAGAGGGCATGCACCTGATGCTACCCCTTTTCAAGGCACCATGTGCTCCCCTCTGTGACTGGCCATCTCTGAAGGCCAGCATGGAAAGAGGTCAAGGTTATGGCTTCCTGCCTCTGAGACTGGCTTGTGGATCTAAGTGTTACTGGGGAGCAGGCCCAGCACTCAGCAAAGCGCAGACACTACACCTGTGGTTAGACGGTCCCCTGGAAGATTGCGTGTGTGTGTTTGTAGGGGCATTTCTTGCACACTCTGGTCTTATACTGGTATACATCATAGTGATATATTATCCCAAAGAGAGACTGTTAGAGTGAGAAAGAAGAAGAGTCCTTGAGATTCCCTTTAACTTTGTAATCTGCTAATACAGTAACAGTGATTAGTCCTGACATCCACATTAGTATGAAGCTGTTTGTAACGTTGATGGTGATTTAATATGTTGAAAGCCAAGAGGTGCCCCAGTTAAAACTGAAAAGTATTCTTAAGTTAGTCTAATTTCTCATCCAAAAAGCCCTGAAGAACATGTAAATTTGAGTGATTTCATGCTTTTTAAACTGAGGGCACACTGGGCCAGATGGTCTTCTCTTGTTTTGTTCGTTTAATTCCATGTTTTCCTTTTAATGAATGCTAAACACTAAGGGGCAGAGTCTGCAGTATGCAGCGTCTGAATTGTCAGGGAGCCCCGATTCTCTGCCCTGGCCAAAGAGCAGCTTGGAGACTGCTCTAAACTGCTAGTTGGAGCTCTTGGCACTCTAGCTACTTGGCACTCTGCTGGGGTGCTGTGGAGAGGAAGGTGTAGGAGCTCATGGCATCCCCGGCAGGGAATTTAGGGCATGTTTTGGCTTTCTTTGTGCCATCTGATCAGTTCAAATTGACTAGAACAATCCAGAGAATCTCGCTCACAGGGATTCATGAAAGATAGATATAGGGAAGGGAGTGTTACTGGTTGGGTGTCTGATACAAGAGCTATTTTGCTAACACACACACATCCCTCAGGGTGGGCAACTGCAATGCACGGATAAGCATATTCTGCTCCTCCTTTGAAAAGTATCACCAGGCATATGCCTCTGGATAGTGCTTACTGTTAACCATCATTGCTGACCAGTTACTCAACTGGGGATGTGGGCAACCTGGCAGAATACATGTCTTGAGATGCACCATCTGGTGTGGTAGCCGGGCCCAGAGGCTCTCTTTAACAATAGATAACAGGCCATGCCTGCTGCTTGGGCTGGAGGTTTCACTATGCTGTTCCCCACACCAGCATACTCACTTAGCACAAGTCAAGATAAGCTTTTGGTTAAGGCATTCACCAGGAAGCTAGATTCTACTCCAGCCTCTACCAGACTTACTCAACCTATGCAAACCTATGTAAATATGATCATTTTCCCATGGTTCAGTTTCACTATCTGTAAAATAATGACATATTTCTCTCCAACTCAGAAGGCCTTGTATGGACAAACCCAGTCATGTTTGTGACATGCTGAGATACTACAGTGCTGTGGGGGCATATATTAACCTATATATTTGTAGTTCTTTTCCAAAGTGCATTACACTCCCACTTGTACCATTGTACTCATTTCATTAGCACTCACATTTTAAACAAAGCTTTACATTAAGACACATTCTAGCTTAATATTCATGAGAAATGGCTGGAATGAAAATAGGGTACTCTCCATCAGCAAGAGGAAACAACAGCCAGCAACTTCTGGTCTCTTCTTCTTTGCCCTCTTTTAACCAATGTGGAAATTGGTTTGCGGGAGGATAAGGAGAAAGAAAAATTAAACAGAACTGTATACATAAAGATCTGCACAAACCGAAGAAAAGCAAGCCCAGTTATTGATGTAAGGAAGGCTTCTCAAGCAATAGAGATAACTGATCAGTTGGTATTCCCTATCTAAGCAGTTAGCTGAATGTCTAAGAGTAATCCAGTAACAGCATTGCTTTTGTTTTGTTTATTTACAAAGATAAATACTCTGAAGTGGTGAGACCCATTTAACCATTCTAGCATATAGCTCTGGAATCCCATGCCCCCTATCAGAGCATGACTTCCCAGTAGCTCTCACTGGAGTGCTATATATAAAAACCAAGATAACGCAGCTAATGTAGTTCAGATCCTGCAGCTATAAGCAGGGACGGCTCCAGGCACCAGCTTAGCGAGCAGGTGCTTGAGGCAGCCACTCTGGAGAGGGGTGGCAGGTCCAGCTATTTGGCAGTGATTTGGCAGAAGGTCCCTCGCTCCCGGTCGGAGCGAAGGACCTCCCATTGAATTGCTGCAGATCGCGATTGTGGCTTCTTTTTATTTTTTTCTTTTTATTTTTTTTGGCTGCTTGGGGCAGCAAAACCCCTGGAGCCGGCCCTGGCTATAAGACTTGAACTAATTTCTCATATTTAAAGGTTAAACCCTTTTAGAGTCATGACTGATTGAATCTAAAAAGGTAGCAATTGTATAGTTGCTCTTAGCTACCATAGATTGTGTTATGTTGGGCCCACAGATCTATCTTCAGATGATATTGGAGATGTAGTATTTAGTAATGTAAAGTTTCTTCTAGCTATCTAACCATCTGAGTACTATATAGTCCACACCCTCACAGTAATTAGAGCACCCCTCACAGTTTAAAAGATAACAATTCTCTCTCTTTGTCTTTCCAACCACCCAGATGCAAGCTTAGGAGTTTTAACTTTTTTCCCAGTGACAAAGAGTGCTGCTATATGAAAGCCTGGATGAAGAGGTGAATTTTACACTTAGCTCCAAGTGCAGCGAAGTTTGTGTCTATTCTAATTTATTCTGGCAGTGAGTTTCTGTGACAATTATGTTTCCTGTGGTTATGACCATTCCTCTATTGGCCAACAGTAGTATTGTTCCACTGGAATACAGCTCTCGTGGGAGGTTGTGGTCATGGCAAGAGACTTAGAGTATTAGGTAGCCAACACCAATGCCATCCAGAGCTTTGCAAATAAAAGTGGGACTTGAACTGGACTCTTCGTTCAATGGAGACACAGTGCAGAGAGCAGCATAACAGGGGGGCATGTGCCTGTTTTGTTGAGCAGCTAGGGTGCTGCATTCAGAACAAGCTGAATATTTCTTCACTGAAACATCACTTATGATGATCCTTTTCATGCCTGCTTTCCTGCAGAACACAGTGGGCATGTACAAACTACTTCAAAATGCTTTTTTTCAGTGTAAGGTGGCAGAGGTTTGATTCACAAATTAGTACTGGTCACAGCCCCATGAAAACTGTTGTGTGCCTACTGTTTGCACCCTGGACTTGATGTCAACAGCCTATAACACGAATGATTTATATTCAAAAGTGATAAATTGGGACTTGAAGACTAAGGAGACAATCTTACATACCTTAGTAACTTTGTCATGGGAATAATTTTACACATGTGATGTCAGGCAACCAGGATGAGGGTGATCTAGCCTAGCAGTCAGAGCAGGTATCAGGAACCAAATGTCAGAGCCACGGTCAGTAGTCAGAAACTGGAGCCATGGCTCAAGCCAGAAGGCAGGAACTGGATACCAGAGCCAAGTGTCAAGCTGGAGGCAGCAGTCAGAAGCCAGAGCCACAGGTCAAGCTGAAGGTTAGGCGCTAGAGCAAGGAAGGTAGCAGGCAAGAAGAGGTTCAAGGCAGGTGCAGGACCAGCAGAAAAGCAAGGCTGAGTAAAAAAAGGAGCTGCAGTCACAGTGGTGGGCACAAGCACTGAGCAGCCAGCCAGCTGGCTGATGCTGATGGCTTAAGAGCCAGCCTGCTGGACCCCCCAGCCAATCAAGTGAGGTAGCTAATTAGGCAGCCTGGCTCTGCTGCAAGCTCTGATTCCTGAAATATGAGCAGTTGGGCTGAACTCACATGAGTGGAGTTACTTATGGGCATAATCGGTTGCAAGATCATCTCGCAATAAAATAACATTTGCAGAAGTGATCCATTGTGATGGATATCAGTTTGATGTTTCTAAATAAAACTAGGGAGCACAAATGCTTTGAAATATTCTGCATTAAATTCCACTTTCCGTATTCCTTTTGAGACATATTCTGCCTTGATTTACACTACTGCAACCTTCTTGTCTTTAAGAACATAAGAACTGCCATACTGGGTCAGACTAAAGATCCATCTAGTTCAATATCCTGTCTTCCGACAGTAGCCAATGCCAGTTGCCACAGAGGGAATGACCAGAACAGGTAATCATCAAGTGATTCATCTCCCATCGCCTATTCCCAGCTTCTGGCAAACAGAGGCTAGGAACATCATTCCTGTCCATCCTGGCTAATAGCCATTGATGGAGCTATCCTCCATGAACTTATCTAGTTCTTTTTTGAACCCTGTTACAGTCTTGGTCTTTACAACATCCTCTGGCAAGGAGTTCCACAGGTTGACTGTGTGTTGTGTGAATAAATACTTCCTTTTTTTGTTTTAAACCTGCTACCTGTTAATTTCATTTGTGTTATGAGAAGGAATAAATAACACTTCCTTATTTACTTTCTCCACACCAATTATGATTTTATAGACCTCGATCATATTCCCCCTTAGTCATTTCTTTTCCAAGTTGAAAAGTCCCAGTCTTATTAATCACTCCTCATATGAAAGCTATTCCATACCCCTAATAATTTTTGTTGCCCTTTTCTGAACCTTTTCCAATTCCAATATATCTTTTTTGAGACAGGGCAACCACATCTGAAGGCAGTATTCAAGGTGTGAGCATATCATGGGTTTATATAGGCAATATCATATTTTCTTTCTTATCATCTATCCCTTTCTTAATGATTCTTAACATTCTGTTTGCTTTTTTGACTGCCACTGCACATTGTGTGGATGTTTTCAGAGAACTATTCACAATGACTCCAAGATCTCTCTTGAGTGGTAACAGGTAATTTAGACCCCATCATTTTATACGTATAGTTGGGATTATGTTTTCCAATGTCACTATTTTACATTTATCAACACTGAATTTCATCTGCAATTTTGTTGCCCAGTCACCCAGGTTTGTGAAATCCTTTGGTAGTTCTTCACAGTCTGCTTGGGATTTAACTCTCTTTAGTAGGGTTCAGCTACCACAAAGAGGATTGTGATATAAATGCCTAGAAAGATGAAGACACAGATAAGGAAAAAATGTGTTCCTTTATAAGGTAACTATACCCATTCCCCCATTTTATGTGCCCATGCACATGCCCTGTGCAGTTGATGATTCCTTGTCATGTCAAGAGTTCTCAGAATATCATGATCCTAATTTGGTACATCGTGATTTCACATCAACTATGTACCTGGCTGTGGGAGAAACCAACAACAGATTTGCACAACTTGCATCTTGAGAAGGACACTCATCTTCTTATACAAAGGAAAGGAACTGTGGCTTTGATTATCTTTATTCACATTCCATTATAGGACCACTGCACTGACATATCCTATATACAAATACAAAATGAGAATAACAATAAAGATCTCTAAATGGTGTAATTGCAAAGAGGTGTTTAACAGCTTGGTTTGGGTATTGCACATACTTTTCACAGTTGTGACAGAAATGGTCTAATGAAGAATAGAATCAGAGATTAAATATGTTTGAATTACTGCAATAAAGTCTGACTAGAGTGTTAGCCTACCACTCTGTAGAGTGGTCTTCACTGTGTTCCTTGTTATTTTCAATAATTCAGGCCTCTTAAGTCACTTTGACAGTTGTACTGATCTATTAATTTAGCTGTGAAATGAAGCACATTTTTGTGGCTAACATGAAAGTTAATTTGGGGAAAAGGAAGCATTTTGGGAGCGGGGGCGTTATTTGTACTCACTGACAAGACTGCTACGTGAAGAGAGCAAATAGGTCAGCTGCCCTGGGAGTAATCTGAGAGTCCAGAAGAGTGCAACTCGAGAACAGGGAACTGATGGTGTCATCAGAACAAAGAGGGAATACCACATTTTTTTCCTCCTATTTTTATGATAGAAATTACAGATGAAGTATAGGACACATGTACTGTCTCAAAATGTTAATCTGGGGAATTGAGGATTTATGGCAAGTTCCTAGTTATAGACCTAATTATATACAAACAAAGAAAGTTATTTAGCTTTCAAAGTCAAACACTCAAAAGTTAGGAAATGCCAGAATTCAGATGATCTGTGCAACCTTAATTTGGCTCCCTTATGCATATGCATTATGATAGTCTAATTATGTGATCACTTACATTTTTTTTTTTGCAGGACCCCTATGTCAGAATCCTAACAAGATCAGACAGGACCAAGGGTCAGAGCAGCGTCAAATATGAGACTGGGAGTAGCAAAGGAGTTCATAGTCAGGTTCCAGGCCAGGGTCGATATCAAGGGTCAAAGTCCAAGTCAGGATTCAGGGTCTAGGTCAGGAGGTGAAGTCCAAATCAAACTATGGTCAAAGCCACGAGTTCAGGAGCAGAAATGATCATGGGAGCTACAGAAGAGCCACACTGATGCCTGGATGCTTCCTGGACCACTCCTTGTGTTTATGTAGGATGGGGAACCAATCAGAAGCCATGAGGCTGCTGCCACCTTGTGGTGGGACTTCTCACAATCTGTGTGCACAATGGGTTGTGGATAGTGGAGTATAAATGAGTTGCAGCTTCTGCTGGGGGCTGCATGGAGCTGTCTGCTGTCTAACAGCTCTACAGGCCTGAATTCTAGACCTCTGGGCCTTGTACCCTGCTTCACTCAATACACAAGGTGGATGCTGCTCACTAATGAGCAGCTGTTCCATAATTGTATCCTCATCATTCAGCCATTAGTCCCTGCCTTATTTACTGCACACCATCCAAAGCCTGTAAAAAATTACTAATTTTTTCATGGTCTTTTCTAAGCCACTCATCACTGTAGTATATGTCAGCAGTGAGGCTCTCAGCTGCACTTGCTTGGTACTCTTGACAAGCCAGCCAGGTTGCCTGATGGACCGCCCTGCCTGATTGGCTGAGGAAGCCAGCAGACTGGTTCTTAAACCTAACAGCAGCAGTAGCTCACTAGCTGATCAATGCACACACCCATGGATCCTGCCTCCCTGTGGTTGTCGCTCCTGCTCCTGCTCCTGCTCCTGGCCAGACCTTGTCCTGCACCCAGCCTTGTTCCCAACCTGTTCCAGCCTCTTTTCTGCCTCAGAACCAGCCCTTCTACTGACTTTTCTGGGTGCTGGTAATCCAGTTCTGACTCTGCCTCAAACCTTGGCTCTGGCATTCAGGCTCTGACTTCAGTCTTGAGCCTCCACTCTGATTCTTGACTTTGACTCTGTCTCAACGCTTGGCTCTGGCATTTGGACTCTGACCATTAGGCCTTACTCATACTCTGATCACTAGGCATGATAGCCTATGACCTGGTCCACTGACAGTATCCAAATGATTCATGAATATTAATGAATTTATCTGCACTTCAAGATCACGGAACATTATTATCCTTATTTTGCAGATGAGAAAACTGAGTCAGAGACTTACCTAAGGGCACACAGTGAATCAGTGGCAGAGCCTGCATCATAATTCCTGACTTCTAACTCTCTGTTCACTCTTGCAGACCATGCTTCCTTACTGTCAGCAGTGCTGAACATCCACAGTTCCCATTGATTTCAGTTGCTGGTCTGAGTGCTCAGCACTTCTGCAAATGAAACCCCAGGTGCCTCAGGTTGGGTATCATTGAAATGAGAAACATATATTCGGTAGCCACCTGCCAGAATTTTGGCTTCAGGGACACACTCAGCATCACATGGAGAGTCTATAGCAGAGGCAGAGACATAACTGAACTTGTTTGTGTGCCTGCCTTAAGTGCAAGGCCATCATTCTTCTTTCCTGCAGTACTCTGCCCTGTTCTGCTCACACCTTCTAACTCCTGGAGTTGTCTTTCTGTTCTACAGACAACAGTCTCATTCCCTACATAACCCTGATAGATTCATGAAGAACCCCTGCACTTCCAGCCCTAGATTATTTAGTGCACATTCCAGCTGATTCTACATGACAATCAGGAAGACATTAACATATGTTTTGCAAAAAATTCACAGCATTGTATAAGAAACCTCACCAGAGAAGATTATATTTCAACAGCAAATTAAGTTGTAGATGTACTCTGGAATATGTAATGATTACATCTAACTAAAACAAAGACAAATAATGCTGTTGACTAAGAATGCTTCCATCGATGTAGCTACTGTCATTTGGGGAGGTGCTGAGGAAGAATGCTTCTGTTGGTATATGTTACATTTACACTATGAGTTATACTGGCATAGCTACAGAGACCTAGCTATGTCAGTGTATTCTTTGCAGTGCAGACATGCCATGAGAAAGAGATGGTTCTTCTAGCCTTGCATGTCCTAATATTTTGCTTACATATGAACCGCTTGAACGGTTAAGATCTTGTCCAACCTTTTAGCTGAACTGCCTACCATGGAATCCTGTATATACTGAGTCTCATTTGTATCAATAGCTGCAGGTCCTGGGTCCCACACTAGCAGATTCTAATGTGAGTGTAGAGCCTAAGATTTTTTGTTTTCTTTTGTTGATGAACTTCTGCCAGTTTACAATAGCTTTAAGAAAATGTATCCATTAAAGGGTCTTCTCTGGAATGCATAAAGTCCAGATTTGCCATGAAATATATTCCTGTGAGCACAGAGGACTACACTGACCCAACATTAAGGTGCATTTCTTTAAACCTTCAGCAAGACTTCAAGTAGCACTAGATTCTAACTCTGGAATCTCTTTCTTCTCTCACCATATTTAATATTTGTTCCTAATTTATTGTCTTCTACTTTTCAAAACAAATCAGGTTTCCATTCAGGTTTCCATGCCTTGTGATTTAACGGTTTAAAATTGACACATATTCAGTAAGTCACCCTTTCTTCTTTTCAGTAAAAAAGGAAATCAACACTGAGTTCAAATAGAATAAAACTAACAATGATCCTAGGCTAACAATGATCCTAGGCTATTAATTAAAGGTAACTTTAAGTATTTGAGGCCAACTTTTCCAAGTATGGCCTTCATTTGTGCATGTGCAACTTTGTTTTCACAGATTCCTCTGCCCAGGATAACAAAAATGAGGGCTGTAACCAGGGCGAGGCAAGAAGCAGCCACACAGGGTGCAAAGTTAGTAGGGCAAACAAATGGGGCAGCGAAATGACCAAAAACCCAACCCCCAGCAGGGACATCCTACAGGGCTGAAGCCCTGAGACCTCTCTCCCTGCTCGGCAGAAGCCAGAGGTGACATGTTGGAGGGGCACATGGGGTCATGTGTTGCCCCAGATTTTTGTCAGAGTTTTCTGGCTCTGCTTGGTCATATGGTTCTGCCAGACCCCCTCCTTGCATGGCAGCAGCTGGAGTCCTGGGAGCTGCAGCTGTTGGGAGGGAAGAGCCACTGCTTTTGCTGCTGCCTCTCCCCACAGATCTAAAGCAGCAGCACCTCCCTGCAGCTCCCAGCTGTTTGCTGCTGCCTGTCCATGTGGAACTAGCATCTGGGAGCTGCAGGGAGGGGCTGCTGAGGGTAAGAGTATGGGTATAACTCAAGCTGTTGGGTGGGGGAGCCTTTAAATTGTGCCTCCCCACTCTCAGCAGACAACAGTCATCTCTGGCAGAAGCTCCTACCCCCACCACCCCGCCGCAGGACAGAAGCTCAAAACTCTGCTCTCCAAGTCTGGTAGGCAGAGAATGGGGGAACATGGGGGGGTCTGTGAGCCACACTTTATCTTTAAAAGAGCCACGTGATATAGAAGAAGGATCTGCTCAGAGCAGGTAGTAGAGACCAGCATCTTAAAAGAAAGACATTAAACTCTATACTTTATAAAAGGCAATAATGAATATGTAGCTTAGTTGGATTAGAATAAAAATATACATTTATGACTGAGCAGTGGTGAGAAAAGCATTTCAACCTTTTCTGATGCTTTGTACTTGATAGTATATTTAGGTCAGATCATGTACTTCTGACTCAAGCAAAATTCCCACTGATTTCCGTGACAGTTTTATCTGAATATGACTGCTGGATCAAGCTCATTTTGCCACAGCCTCAGCTAATGTAAATCAGCATAGGTCCATTGACTTCCATTTATGCCTATTTGTACCAGCTGAGGCCCATTGACTGTAGTATATACATACACATGTCCACTTGGTACTGACAAAATTATTCTGACATTCGTCTGTGGAATCTCATTCCCCTCATTAGTATGAATGCTGTATAAATGTTTGATATTATCCAGTTCTTATTTTTATTTTGTGGTATAATACATATATCACTGTCTGTCATGATTTAAGTCCCCATCAATTTCTATTTCAAAATAACCATTATAAAAGTGTCCTACTTGGCGCTTTGATGAACGTTCAGTTAAAAAAAATCCACTTTCTAATTTGAATGCATGTAATTCTAGGCTGATCAGTTTAAAAAACTCCTTTCCCTTGAAATTACATTAATTATAGCACTTAAATCTGTAGAGCAGCATCAGCTTCAATGGGATTTGGAACTGCAGAGTACCTTTATTTCTACATAACATTTGTGACACTAAGCACCTACGTATTCACTCCCTACATACTATTGTAATAATTGTTGTGCAAAATATGCCTTGTGAAACATCATTTGAAAACTAATAACTCATTGATCATTAATATTCTTGGGTGATATATGTGTGTGATGTGTATTAAGAGTTATGAGATATGCTGGAATGGTTACTAAAGTGTGTTTAAACCAGACATTCCAGGGAGTTGGTAAACAGGTCTGCCCGGACAAAGGAATGTGTTCTCCCCACCTGCTACGAGTTACCTCCAAAGTACTTTGAAAGATAATGAGAATGTATTTACATATTGTGTAAACAGACCCATTAAGCTAACAAGGGGTGGTGGTGGAGGCAAACCTGACGCTAACAAGTTGGGAGAAGACAGCAGGCATCTACACCCAGTAGGGGAGAGAAGCTTGGTCTGGGTTTTACTTTTCAGAAGAATCCATTTCAAAGATTTATTGGTCTATAAAGACCTAAATCTCAAGTGATAAGTAACTGAATCGACTGATTGTATGTAATTATTACTGTTTTATAGAAGTGTATAGAGTGAGGTCTTTTCTGAAAGCTAATGACGCTCTGGTGATTATATCATTGTGAAATGTTTGTATTAACACCATATAAGGAATTAGGGGTACTCATCGATATTAGGCTGTACAGTTTGCCCAGGCAGAAGGGAATGTCACAGATACTTATCTTTGTTCTATGTAAGTTAAGCATGGTGGAATCAGAAACAATGCAATTTCCATTTACACTGAAATCATATAGGGGGGATGGGAAGCCCACAGGAAGGGAAGAATAGCATGAGGTCATCCTGCTTCTTGAAACAAAGTAATTGAACTTTGGAAGATATAAGCAAGGACAAAAGCCACCTTTGGCATCCATCACTAGACAGACACAAGGGAACAGAGCTCTCACAAGCTGAGAAAGATGGGCACCTCACTTTATTTTCATTTACTTACTTACAGAAGGAGGATGAAGAAAAAAAGAATGAAAAACAGGGGTGGGGGGGAGATAAGAGAGAATATTCTTTTTCTTGGCTGGGTCCCAAGGAGGGGACCCAAAAATGAAGCTGAGCACAGGACCCCACTAACTCTAAATCCATCACTGGGGCTGACCCTTTGCTCACAGCTCCCCACTCTGCAACCCCCCATTCTCCAAATTCTGCATACTGCTGCCAGGATGGGGGCTGACCCCTCCCTCGCCCCAGCTCCCCACACCACTACCAGGAGCTGGGGCTGGGGTTGATCCCCCAAGCCCTGCTGCCTGACACTTCGCATTGCGAGTACTTGGTCCTGCTAGTGAAGGCAGGGGACTGGAGTCGATGACCTTTCAGGGTCCCTTCCAGTTCTATGAGATAGGTATATCTCCATTTTTTTTGCCAACCCCCACTACACATTCCTCCACACCCCACTAGGGGGTGCATCAGATTTTTTGGTAAACTGTGCATTTGTTCATTTGCTTTTGCCAATTGATCAGTTGTTAAAACCAAACAGGATAAATGTCCATTTTTGTCAAAAAAGTCAGGCTGGCCAGGACAGAGCTTAAAAAGGGAACTGTCCTGGCCAAACAGGGATGTATGGTCACCCTATCTCCAGGCAAGTGGGTCCTGAGGAGTCCATCCAGGGCGGGGGCAGACCCTGGCTTGGCTAATCATGCCACTCCCGACAGACTGGAGTGATTCCCCGCCCTGGTACTGGACCGGACCGGCCGTGCTGCCAGCTCAGCCTGGCAGACGCCGTCACCTTCCAGCAGGGCTGGTGAGTGTGGCCAGGGAGCAGGGTGTGAGGGAGTGGGTCTCTGTAGGTGTGTGTGGGGCTGCTGGGCAGTGGGAAGTCTCTTTGGGGGGTAGTGGGGGGGGGTCTGAGCAGTGGGGGGTCTGAGTGGGGTGCTATGTAGTTGTGGTGGTTGGCTGTGGGGAAGTGCATTGGGCAGTAGTGGTGGAGCTGTGCGTGGGGGGTGCTGGGCAGGGGTGGTGATGTGCAGGCCACTGTACATGTGTGGTGGAAGGTCAGAGGGGGTAGGCATAGCAGTTCCAGGGGACGCTGGGCATAGGGAGTCAGGGGCTGTGTGGCATGGCATGGGCCCACCCCCAAGGGGAAGGGGCATGCTGGCAGCACAGGGCTGGGCAAGCCAGTGTGCATCTGGGAACTGCTGGTTTGTATACAGTGCCCTTGCACTGGGCTGGATGGAGCGGGGCCGGCCCCACCATGCCATGCCCCATTGCCCCTGGCTCTGTGGACCAACCTCCTGACGCCATGCTCCTTTGCCCCCATGGGGGCCCATAAATATGTTTGGTGCCGGGCCCACAAAAGGTTAATCTGGCCCTTCCCTTGGAAACACTTGGAGTCCCCTGCAGAACCACTGTCAGTGATGGACATGCCCTGCAGCCCTGCCATCAGCGCTGCCCTAATCCGAACCGTAACCTCAATCTCTGCCCTCCATAAATGCCCACAACTGTAAAAATTAAAGTTGTTAAAATTTGAGAAAAAGATTAAAATTAAAAATGTATATAAATTATCAAAATTGCAAACAAAATTGAATTATGCCAAGACTATTGTATACTTCACAATGGATACTTATTTGCATACTAAACCCGCAGCTAATCAAGATTAAGAAATAACAAGAGATTGCAAAATGTTTATGAGGAAGAGTGTCTAATTTGTGAATAAAGATCAAAGGATTGTTTTGAGATATCTAGGGTTGCAAAGAGACACCCTTGTATCTTTCATGTGAGAAGTAAGCTGACAGTGGGCTTGCTTCGTGAACAGAGGATCACAGCCAAATGTGGCTGTAATACAGTGGATGGATTTGGGGTAAGCTTTTGTCATTATGACAAACTAATGCCCTATTAGTTAAGTTTAGTCACTAGAAGGTGTGTTATGACTTTATATTATATATAAGCCTTTGTTTCCAGTGTTTCTTTTTGCCATCACTTGAACCTCTGTTCTTCGTTAAATTATCTCGTACTTGGTTTCTTTATAAAGAAATCTAACTGATGTATATTAATCAGATCTGTGTTTTAAAGTTTAACTGGTAAGCTGTGGGGCAGTGTTGCTTTGGGGACTGCGGGTCTGGTAATTCTCTGAGTGTCCAGCGATCAGGTGCTGGATGCTGTAGGGGGATGCTCAGAGAACTCGGAGGTGGGAGTGGGCCTATCACTACCCCACACAGACAGAGCGGGCTGCAGAGGCCTGGAAGGTAGTGCTTGTGTTCCCAGAGGCTGGAGGTATTGAGTAACTGACCTATATTAGACACAGACCAGGCGTCCTCATGCTGAGGGCAGGTGATAGCGAGGTTCCTCACAGCCCTAGGTACTCTAGGGAAGTGTCACAAAAATTGCTTCATTTTGCATCAGTAATTTAATTCCTATTGTGTTCACACCAGCACAGTGGCAAAATAATTTGGTAAAAGTAATACGATCATCATTATAATATGTCTGTCATGGAGGATGACACTATATTTATAGCTCAATATCATCCATTCATTGATTTGTGTCAACATTCTCAAGAAAGAAGGGAATGAAAATAGAAACTTTCGCCTTTTGGTTCAAGTCCAGCCTAGGTTTCAATAGTAACCATCAATCATTACCATCTGATGACTGGTGACATAGATGTAATGCCTGGCGAAATTGGTCCAGTTTCTACTGAACAAGTGTTCACATCACCAAAACCATCATCACAACTGGCAACTACACGGGCAGTCTTGGGGTACGTCTACACTACTCACCAGATTGGTGGGTAGCGATCGATCTATCGGGGATTGATTTATCACGTGTAGCGTAGATGCGATAAATCAATCCCCGATGGCTCTCCCGTTGACTGCTGAACTCCAGCTCGGCGAGAGGCGGAAGCAAAGTTGATGGGGGAGCCATGGCATGCTGCGAGGACACAAAGTAAGTAATTTTAATTCAATCTAAGATACATCAACTTAAGCTACGCTATTCTCATAGCTGAAGTTGCGTATCTTAGATCTATTCCCCCCTCCCCGCCAGTGTATACCAGGTCTTAGTGACAAGGCCAAACAATGAAAATATATGGGGAATTAACTACTCTCCTATCGCAGAGCTCAGGTCTGAAATACATTGGCTGGGCAAATGGGGAAGTATTTACTGCCTGCACGGTTGCTATTCTGTGAATCTTCCACTCATCTTCCCTCAGTCCCATGGGGTTTGTGCATGTCTCCTCGGGGAAAAAGGGGTGGCTTACTAAATCGAACAGAAACTCTGGGCCACTGAAGAGAGATGCTCCTGGTCTACCCAGGTCTTAGAACAGTGACTACCCTAGGAATTGTTTTTCCTGCCAATTTCCCAGATGCAGAGGGTATGTGTGTAAAACTTGTTGGCCCACACTAGAATAGGAGTTTCCTGCCTCCATAAGAACAGTCAAACTGGTTCAGACTAAAGGCCCATCTAGCTCAATATCCTGTCTTCCAACAGTGGCAAATGCCAGGTGCCCAAGAGGGCATGAACAGAACAGCTAATCATCAAGTGATCCATCCCCTGTCACCTACTCCCAGCTTCTGGCAAACAGAGGCTAAGGCACCATTCCTGTCCATCCTGGTTAATAGCCATTGATGAACCTATTCTCCACTGTGATTTTTGTCGGTGCAGTGGACAAATCTAGCCTAATATATTTATCTTTGCAAATGATCCGTGTTACATCTCAAAATGCAAAATAGGGAGGTGGACAATGTATGACTATCAAACTAATAAAAAAAAATCATGAAGTGGTTATTGTCATGCTGAGTTGGACGTTGGGATGGAACGTGGGTTGGTAACAAAAGGAATACCTTCTTGAGCATTGTAAAGATCAGTTAACTTTTTCACTTACTGAAGAGTGTGAGTCCTTTTAAACTGAACAGGAAGGCTGAGTATACAGATAGAGTGAGCCTAAACCACAAAGCAACTATTGAAAAAATCATACTGAAACTCACATACAATATATTGTTCTTTGAAGACAAAGCAAATCCCAATATCAGTAGGAATTCTAAGGTTACAATTCTCATTGGGTGAAATTCTCCCCTGTGCAGAGGCCCAACATAAAGGCCTATTCACCACTTAATGTCTGACTTAATTTCTCAAAACAGGACTTTGCCAAGGGTGAATGTCACTCATTATGAATAACATATTTTGAACATACTGTGTCGTGATGGATAAATTAATTGGCACACAGAGTCAATTCTATTTTACAATAGTACTGTATAGAAAATGCTATAGGAAAAATCATCAATGCGGCTTAAAACCAAGGGACCAAATTCATATCTGATGTAATTCCACAAGTCTCTCATTTGACCCATTATATTTTATATGTTTTCCACCAAACCAATTTTGCACAGTAATTGGTTGACATCCAATGAAATTTACTTTGAACTCTCTCTTTGATTAATTATATTTTGTGTTTTACTTGCAATTGCCACAATTATATATACATGCACATGCATACGCAGGTCCTGAACTCTGCAGCGTAGACAGAGAATGTTATAATGTAAGTGCTCCATCATCTGACCAAGTATTCTAACCTCACATGCAGACCTCATTCTCTGAGCACGGCTCTTTTCAAGAGCTATCAGTTCTATTTAACACTATGGTTATATATAACACTATGGAACTATGGTACCCTCTAATGGTCCAGTAACAAACTGCAGATATTTACTGAGAATACTCAACTAAATAACAAAAAATGCTGACAGAACAGATGGGATTCAGCATGGTATGCTGTAAACTGACATTTTTCATGGCAAACACAATATCGTAAAATTAAATTGATATTTATCAAAAGTTCTGTTTTAAAGAGAAATACACTTTTTCATTTTTCTTCAAGAAGTTATAAGTGGTCTAATATTTTACCACCATCCAATTTCCAGAGCGTTGTTTTTTTTTAATGATTTCTCTCTTTGATTTAGTTAAATAAATATTCATTCAAAGCACATGGCTCCGAGGAAAAGATCTAACAAGTTAACGAAAGGAATGTTGGACTACATTAACATGAAAAGTGGAACACGGAGCTAAAAAATGTGTAACTCTTACTAGTTAAAATGAAGAATTTAGGCCAGCACCTTTAATTATGATTTGTATTTAATTATGAGAAATTTTGCTTTATCACCTTTACGTATAATTAATTCAGATCAATAAAAATCATCTCAAAGCAAAATTAAGCGTCTGACTGAAAGCCACAAAAGCAAGGAAACTGTCATTAAAGACTCTGTTCTTATTTTGCATAGGTTTTTTAGAACACAGAGAAGAGTAGTCTATTGTTAATATTCATTCATAACTTCATGCCAGTTTAAGTTATTAATGTACAACCAGGAAAATATAAGGCATTAGCTCTGCATTTAAGACCACTATGGGTCTTTAACAATCTGTAAAATGCATAAGCACCACAGATGAGTAAAAAATAAAGTTAATGTTAAAGCCCAATCTTCAACATGAGTTTTGCTTAAGTGAGGACTACAGGATCTGGCAGTGAACTCTAAATTTGCTTGCTTTTGGGGCTTTCAGTCAAACGCTAGCTATATTCATATATGCACCAGCATGATCTTGATCTACAAAACCAATGAGATTTTTGCTATTGACTCCAATGGAAGCAGGATAAATCCTATATTTTCCTTATTTAATTTCCTTGATCTTTATGGATATCTAAAAAAAAATAAAATGTTCTATTTCTCCACTATGGTGTCTGAAGGCCACACATCCTATCACTAGAACTACAATGATGTGCTATTAGAGTCTTGGTGTACTTTTTGTAAGGTTCACTCACATTATTATATCACAATTCTTTTGAACTCTTAGAGATTTATTGTATGGTTTCAACGCATAGTGAAAAAAGTACACCAAATATTCTGCCTGACAGAGGTTTTGAATGTTCACTTTTGAATGTTATTTTTAGTATGCATTCACAATAAAATATTGAAGTTATCACAGTGTCTTCTGAAATGTGTAATACAAGTAGTGTATTACCAAGGACCCTAATTACAACTATTAACTATACAATTATATTAACTGTACAAAATGCCACTTAAATATTTAAAAGTTTACAGCAGTACAGACCATGGATCAATCACCTACAAATTTCATTTTAAAGAGGAGTGTCTATAACAAAAACCTTAACAGGTCTTTAAATATAGTTATGCTATGTAGTACAATTACATCAGCACAAACTTTATCTTTACATTTCTGAACCTGCCCAGTTAGCATACCTCCTAGTTAGCACAGGAGGTATGTTCATCATCAGTCAGTTGCCCTTGGAGAGAATGGGGAGCTTGTTTCATGCAGGACTGATCTTTTTATGTTTTGCTGTCTTAGGGACATCATTATGGAGAGGTGGCAGCAGCATGTGTGTGTGTGAGGGGAGATGGAAAAAGATGCCTTCCTTCTTTCTTTCAGCTACTGTGAAGTCTCTAGTTATACCACATACCTATTAAATACTAAATTAATACCTGTCATTACAAATATACTAGAGTTTGATGCAGGAAGGACTTGCAGGAGCAGTCTTATATATTTTATTAAGTGCTTTATAAAGTTTCAAGCCTATTGTCAATACTCAGCAAACAATAAACCATAATAGGGAAATGTATGCAGTATAGTTGCAGTGGTGTGGGTGATACGGCATACATAGCAATACATGGCTTCTCCTTTTTATAGAATCATAGAACTATGAGATTTGAAGGGACAACAAGGGTCATCTAGTTTAACCTCTTGCCAAGATGCAGGATTTGTTGTATCTAAACCATCTAAGTATTGACCCTGTCTTTGGGCATTAAAACTGTTCTTGAGCACAGCATGCAAGCCCCAAACTTTGGAAAGGCTCAAACATTTCAAACAGCAAGCAAATCTGCTGCCCTGTGCAAATTCTTGTGCAGCCTCCCTGTGCCCAGGCTCACACTCCCAAGACACTCACATCCCAGTCCCATCCTGCTGATTGCCTCGGGAAGGGACATGGTGGTGACTACTGGCCTGCCTGCCTATTTCTGCCATGTGTGTGGCAGTCTCTGTTGGTGCCTTGGTGCCTCTTGAGCAGCCTGTCTTTTTGCTTGGAGGACATGTGGCTGTACTGCCAAGTTTGCCATTTTCCTGTGGAACTGAGCAATTTTAAAATGCCAGTTGCAAGGTTTTTTTGTTTGTTTGGGTTTTTTATGAGGAGTCATGATTTGCCATATTTTGGGCTAGTTCACTGATAGTCCACTACATTTTGGGCTGGGGGTGGCAAAGGGGAGGAAGATGTGCTGTGTGTGTCCCTGAGAGAGTGGGGAGGGGGCAGCACCTGTATCCTGCAGGGAAGGGGGTAAGGGACTCAAGGAGGGGGCAGTAGTGCTGGTGCTGTGTGTCGGGGCGGGGGGAGGAGGGCAGTGCCTATGTTGTGTGTCCGTCTGGGGGGTGGTTTCAGCGCCTGCACTGTGTGTCTAGGGGGAAGAGGAGAGGGCAGTCCCTGTGCTGTGTGTCCCCGGGGGCGAGGAGGGGACAGCCAGGGCCGGTGCAGGGAAGTTTTGCGCTCTAGGCGAAACTTCCACCTTGCTCCCCCCCAGCCCTGCAGCAGCTCCCCGCTGCCCTGAGGTGCCCCCCCCCGCAGCAGCTCCCCGCCCCCCATGGCAGCTCCCCACCCCCAGGCCCGGGGAGCCCTGTGGTACCTCCCCACCCTAGCTCACTTCTGCTCCGTGTCCTCTCCGAGCACGTTTTCCTGCTCTAGTTCTCCTCCCACGCTTGCAGCCCCAAACAGCTAATTGGCGCCGCAAGCCTGAGAGGCGGGAGAAGCGAAGCAGCGACTGTGTGGTGGAACCCCTGGGCTGCCGGTGGCGCACTGACCCAGGGGAACCCTGGGCTGCCGGCGGCGGGGTGCTGACCCCGGGAAACCCCTGGGCTGCTGGCTGTCAGCGGTGGCCCACTGACTCAGGGGAACCCCTGGGCTGCCGGCGGTGGCCCGCTGACTCAGGGGAACCCCTGGGCTGCTGGCTATCGGCGGTGGCCCGCTGACTCAGGAGAACCCCTGGGCTGCCGGCGGTGGCCCGCTGACTCAGGGGAACCCCTGGGCTGCTGGCTATCGGCGGTGGCCCGCTGACTCAGGAGAACCCCTGGGCTGCCGGCGGTGGCCCGCTGACTCAGGGGAACCCCTGGGCTGCTGGCTATCGGCGGTGGCCCGCTGACTCAGGAGAACCCCTGGGCTGCCGGCGGTGGCCCGCTGACTCAGGGGAACCCCTGGGCTGCCGGCTATCGGCGGTGGCCCGCTGACTCAGGAGAACCCCTGGGCTGCTGGCGTCGGTGCACTGACCCAGGGGAATCCCTGCCGGTGGCAGCTCAGACTCCCTCTCCCTCCCAGGGCAGCAGCCGCTCAAACACTTAAAAAAAAATTGGAGGGTGCCTCTTTTTGGTGCCCCCAAATCCTGGCGCCCTAGGCAACCTCCTAGTCCACCTAAATGGTAGCACCGGCCCTGGGGACAGCACTTGTGGTGAGTGGGTGGGTGGGTGTCTCCCGGGGAGGGGGAGGCGAGGAGAGGAAGGGGAGGAGGGCAGTGTCTGTGCTGTGTGTGTCCCTGTGGGTGGGGGGCTGTGGCCAGCTGGAAGTGTCAGGCGCCACAGGCCATTCACCTGCGCTACCCTCGCTCCGCTGCCCCTGCCCCGCCATGGAGCGTCCCCTGGCCGCGCTGCTCGGGAACCTCCTGCTCTGCTGCGCAGGTGAGACCCGGCCCGGGACAGAGCCGGGCGAGGGCTGATGTCGGGGTGTTCCCCTCCCCCCAGCCCACCGTGTGCCTGGCGGGCAGAGCGCGCCCCTGCCCCGCTGAGCAGGTCGGGATCGGGACAAGGCTCCCGGGCTGCTCTCCCGGGTACTTCCCTCTCCCATGTCCCCCCACCCCCGGTGCACTTTGCAGCACTAGGAAGATGCTGCCCCGCCCCGCTCATGGCTCCAGCGAGGAGCCGGGACGCTGGAGCCACCCCCACCCCGAGCAGTGCCGTGCCTGCCACGAGCCGCAGCTAAGGTAAGCGGGGCAGGGCTGCCCCCCGACCCGACCCGGGCTAGGCTCTGCCTCCGCAGCCTCCCCCACCGCCCGCCTCCCCGCTCACGCGGCGGCAGCCTGGCCGGCGGGAGCGCCTGCTGCAGAGCCCGGGCTGAAGCGCTGGAGCCCGGCAGCCTCCCGCGGGCTCTGGGGCTGGGCGAGGAGGAGACCTCCGGCCTGGGAGGTAGCAGCAGCCAGGCTGGACTAAGGCAGTGGGTGGGGGAGGATCCGCAGCTGCCCCTCTGGGGCTGCACATGGAAGGGCACCGCGGGGGGTGTTCTGAACTGCAGTGTTTGTTGGGGTGACAGTGATTACTGGGGGCCAGGGGCTCAGGATGGCAGGGTATTTGTTGGGGTGACTGACAGGGTGACTACTGGGGACCAGGGGCTCGGGACTGCTGGGTGTTTATTGGGGTGACTGACAGGGTGATTACTGGGGGCCAGGGGCTCTGGATGGCAGGGTGTTTGTTGGGGTGACTGACAGGGTGATTATGGGGGCCCAGGGGCACTGGATGGCAGGGTGTTTGTTGGGGTGATAGGGTGATTATAGGGGACAGAGGCCTCTGGATTGCAGAGTTTTTATTTCGGTGACAGGGTGATTAATGGAGAGCAGGGGGTTCTGGATGGCAGGGGGTATATTGGGGTGACAGGGTCATTACTGGGGGGCAGTGGGCTCTGATGGAAGGGTGTTTATTGAGGTGATAGGGAGGCCAGGAGGATCTGGGTTGCAGGATGTTTATTTGTGGGGAGAGAGAGGGGAAGTCTGGGTGACAGTTTATATTGGGGCTCTGGGTTTTTCTAGGGTGTAGGAGACTCTGGGGTGGAAAGATTTTTAGTGGGGTCATTGTCGGGGTTTTTTTAGGGTGTCTCATCTGGGCTGGGTATGTGGATGTCTGTTTGTAAAGGTGACTTTAATATGGTTGAGGTAGGGGGCGGTTAGTGGAGTGACCTTCCTGTCAAAATTCCCCTTTTGGATTTTGGATTTTGAATTTTGAATTTGATTGTCATCTCATAGATTTGTTGCTAATGTGGAGAACTCCTGCTGGGACATGTAGCTTTTTAAATTAATTTATTTATTTAATCAAATCTGTACTAGGTAGCTACCAAAATCTTTCATATGTTATTTATGTATAGACTAATGTGCTAATTAAAAAAAAATCTTGATTTCAATACATAGATTGGGCTACTTAGTTTGGGGCTAGTTTTTAAGTGACTTTGGATTATTAATGCAGTAGAAATCTGGCAATCCTCACGAGGCAGGTGAGAAAGCAGGAAGCAGAGTTCTGCAGGGAAGGAAAGCAAGCGCAGCCTGTCAGGAGCGAGCTGCCTGGGTCTCTTGCCCAGCCCCAGCACTGTCCCTGGGCACCCTGGGAAACTTTCAGCATCCAGGGTTCATCACCTGGCCTTGGGCTGCAGTAGCTCCAAGAGGAAGGATGCCCTGAGCAGCCCCTTTCTGATCCAGGGCAGCTGGTAAGGGGGGTGGAAGGGGAGTAGGAAGAGGGATTATTCCTGCCTTACAAAGCAATGACGGATACCTGAATCCTGGATGTTAGGGGGCTGGAGTCCCACAGGAGCTGTGGAAAGGTGAGGGTCCCCATGGGGCACCTTTGCAGCCAGTGCACCTGATGTTCTATGAGTGACTGGGCCCTGCAGTGCCCTGTATGTGCCCGTGCAAACTTTGCCTGGCATGGTGGGTGCTTGGTGGGACTGGGACTGACCATGCACACTGTGGTCCTGTTGCCCATGGTAGTGTCATGGGATTCACTTGGAGGCCAGGCACCCTGCTTTTGGCTTTTCCTGAGAAGTTGGCAGAGTTGGGCAGCTCGGGGGCAGCCAGGCACAGCGCCCCAGAGAGCATCGGGGGCATTAGTGGGCAGAGTCAGAGGCTTTGGGACTGTGTTCCACTGTGGGCT
This sequence comes from Chelonoidis abingdonii, assembly GCF_003597395.2. Classification (NCBI taxonomy): domain Eukaryota; kingdom Metazoa; phylum Chordata; order Testudines; family Testudinidae; genus Chelonoidis; species Chelonoidis abingdonii. The sequence continues at coordinate 248,478,795 of NC_133769.1, read as the reverse complement.
GGTACTGTGCCTCTGGGGAGACTGCATGGAGCGTCAAGAGATGGGTGAGCAAGTAAATGAGGGAGAGGCTACAGCGATTGCAGGGTTGATGACAGGGCTGAGGCTGCGTGTGCAAGGCAGTGGATTGGAGGGGATGATGGCTTCATGGGTCTCTGCAATGCCCTGGCTGCAAGGGGAGAGAAAGAGAAGGAACCAGCCCACTGACTGATTCCTGCTCCAGCCAAGGGCTGGGACGCTGGGGAAGTTATTGCCTGTCCGTAAGATCCCAGGAGAAATGGCTCCCTGGCTCTTCATAGACAAATTTAACCCACTGTTCAAAGAAGAGCTCCCTAGCCTCACTGAATGGTGCCTAGTGTTGTCAAGTGAATATTTCTAGGAATTGGGAGGTGGGGTTGTAGATTGTAACAGTTAAACCATTTTGGTTTTTTTGAACTGTGAAAGAGAAAGTGAGTAGGCTCTGTTCATTTGCCTGAGCAGATCCAAAATCAAGAAAGAGTGAGAAGGGCTGGCTTGAAAGGTGTGTGTGTGTGTGTAACACTTAAATTAAGATGCAGAGTTAAGCAGTGAGTGACAGCTCTCCCAAATACTGTAATTATTAGGTTACTTAATCATTGAGGCAGGCATCCAAAAAGTGACAATCAATCCCACAGGCAGGTATTATATTATTGTAAATCATTTCCCTAGCATGAAGTTTATGTGCATTTAAAATAAAGATCATGTTTTTGTCTTGTTTTAATGTACAATGTATCAGCACCTGAATTTCAATTGGTAGAGGGTTTCTAACAGGAGATTTGGGAAAGACAAATTTGTAACTGAATTGGGAATAAGAAAAGAATATAACTAAGAAAAGCACACACAAACAACACTTAATTATTCAGCATATAGCTATTATTTAAAGTAGGTAAGGGTTAAAATCAAGTATTTGGAAACTAGTAAACATCTCTATAATTCTACATTATTTGCTTAATGAGCAAATCAACAAAAATAATTTTTTGTTTTGTATTTTACTACTACTACAAGATAAAGAGGGCCTTGAATAAATGCATTTGTAAAATGTACAATATGAGATGCTTATAGGAAAATATAGGTAAATAGTTAAAACAGACACTTCTTTGTTGTCTGAATGCTGTTATCCTATCATCTCTGTATTTGTTTATTTATTTATATATTTATTTTTGTCTCTTACAGCTTAAGAACAAAGGAGGGAAAGGAATACCTTTCCCAAGTCAACTGCTTATATTATTAAACTCATTTGGAATGGACAATGGAATGTTCCCTACTTTTATCATGATCAAAAACTTCTTCCTTCTCTGCATTTCCATAAATTTAGTCAGTCACTTTGGGTAAGTTGTCACGTATTTGACTTTTTTTAACTGAAGACAGTATGTTCACAGATATGACTTTAAGAACATCTAAAGTTCTGTTTCCTCCCAGTGTGCAGCAGGAAGAAAAATAGACTTGCTTTTGATCCACTACTAAGATCAGAGGGAAAGGGAGCAATTTTTTTTTCCCAATGAAATGTTCTATTCCTCACCAGTTTATGGACCAGTCCTATATCCCTTGCACTGCTGCTGACTGTGGTGGATACTGAAGTCAAAGGGAGTTTTGTATGTACAAGAAATTCAGGATTACAACCATAGAGGTCAAGCCTGCCAGGTGCTGAATGTGCTGACCCCTCTAGCAAAGCACTGAATTACATATTAAACTTGAAGTAGATGAAGGTCACATGACTTCAGTGGGAAAAAGTGCTTAACATGCTCCCCCTCAGGCAAAAGGGAGAGAACTGTGGGTCACCCATATTCCAAGTGACTGTCCTACCCACTGAGCTAAAAGTTAGGAGGGAGGTTCCCCCTGGAGAGGTTGTGTAAACTTCTTTATCCCTTTATCCCCAACATTCTGTGTAAGCTTTTCTATAGTCCCTGATCCAGTAGGCAGGGCCAGCTCCAGGCACCAGCAAAGGAAGCAGGTGCCTGGGACAGCCAATGGAAAGGGGCGGCGCGTGTGGGTCTTTGGCAGCAATTCGGTGGCAGGTCCATCAGTCCTTCTCAGAGCGCAGGACTCGCCGCCGAATTGCCACCAATCACGGCTTTACCTTTTTATTTTTTTCTGCTTCACCGCTTGGGGCAGCAAAAAAGCTGGAACCAGTCCTGTGCAGTAGGCAAGGTCTGAGCATGCTAATTGAAGTCAGGCCCTTCAAGCGAGCAATGCCTAGCTTCCCCTGTTTCTGCATTGATCTGAGCCTTAGGTGTCTGGGTACAGTGCATGTGCTCAGCAGCAGAAACATTGATGCCAAGAGACCTTTTACTGCAAAAATTTTGGCACTGAGTGAGCTAGGCGCCTGTGGGGTTCAGAGGTAGCTGAGCAGAGTGTTTGTGAATCTCAGAGGGGCCTGGTTGTGGGATTTAGGTGCCTAAAGTGATAGTTAGGTGCCTACATTCTTTTGTGAAGATGTACCTTAGTTTATTACAGAAATGGAAAGGAATTAGACAGTGATAGTTTGGCTCTACAAACATGATGGTAATTTGTTAAAATTTTACCATTTTGAGAAACATTCTAGGATTCCAACCTTGAGGTCTCGGCCCTTTCACTTCACTGGTACAGTAAGCAGGAAGGCATGCAATAACTTAGCATTAGCCATGTTTTCTTGGATAATATTCAGTCTTTTAACTTCTGTATGCTATTCCCTTTAACTAAGAAGTGTGGATTTCTTGCTCTTTGAAGACAGAGTCTAAGTGCAGTGGCTAAAAACAGGAAAAAAATAGTGGATAGAAATAAGCCTCAGGCAGGATTCATTGAAAAGTTTTGCCAGTACATTTCAATTGTGACCTGCAACTCACCTGAGTTTTAAGGCCTGTACCATATAAACAGAGAGAGACACTCCTGCCAAATTGGGACAGTTGATTCCATGAGTTAATAGCTATTAAGTACTAAAATGCGACTCTACAATATCATTTTTTCCTTTTGTGATCCAATAATTTACCCTAGGTCTGTAGAGGTAAATAGCTCTAATCCACTCCACTGATAGCCCTACATAATTCAAGTGCTGCTGTAAGGTCAAATTGTCACTCTGCTCATTCAACAGTGTGGGGGCAAAAGGTGGTGTGGTGTATCTAAGTAGTTCTGCCTTAAAAGCAGCTGCAATGTCAGCGTATAGTTTAGGTGCTTTGGGATGCTTCAGGATAAAAAGGTACTATATTCAGATAAAATATTAGGCTGGTATGGAAACAGCAGTAGCCCTTTGATTGCCACAGTTAACACTTATTATTGCCAATAGATTGTACTGTAATGATTTAGGCTCGTTTAGGTTTGGTACGCAGTGCTACATTTCAGTGTGTTTAATTGTAATACATTAAGGAAAAGTGGCTGTCATTTTGGTATAATGGACAAAGATTAAAAAACCAAAACACAAAAAGAAATTGTAGATGAAAGCTGTGATTTTCAAATCTTCCTAAGAGACTAAGACACATAATACCCAATGAAATAAATGGGAATTATGTATCTAAATCCCCCAGATAGTTTTTAAAATCTCAGCAAAAGCAAAATCTCAGCTGTAATTCTAGGTTATCATAAATATGGAATGACTGCTGAGAATTATATACAACATTAAGCCATGGGGGGAAAAGGGAGGTGTAGAACTGTAAACATAGTTACATGGTGTTATTAAAAAAAGTCACAACATTAAAATTCAGAGGTATAGATCAAAGAAGACCAGAATACAACCCCCCCAACCCAACATTGTTCATATAACAGCGATTTCTGAGCCTTGTTCTGCATAAATAGTCTAATGTGAGTCAAGCAGACTTCAAGCTTGCTAAAATTAGACCATAAGTTTTATAATACCTTACTGTAGTGAGGTATCTTAAGATGCTTTACAATTTTGCTGAAATTAAAAATTAATCTGTACTATGATGTTAATGAATAGTAAAAAATCTATTACAGTAAAAGCAAACAGATACGGATTAGACAAAGGGTCTGATTGTTCATTCCTTGTGCACCCAAAACTTCCACTGAACTCAGTAAGTGTTTTGAGTGTGCAAGAAATACAGTATCAGTTTGTCACAGAACAGACAAAAAGTGGGCATGTTTCTGATGTCATTGAGGGTTGAGAACAGCAGAAAGATTCTCCAGAGTGGCACATTTCAGGAGTGAAGCATCAGACGAACTGTGTCAGTTGACCATAGCTGGCATCCCATGGAAGGATAAGTCACTTATTCAACGTCTTATCTTGTGTGGTATCTGTTGCTTCTTGGGTGCAGCTGAACATCTTGCAGTATCATGCCCTCAAAAGATTAATTTAACTGTTGTTTGGAAAAGGCTCACTTTATGAGTGATCAAAAATATCTTTAGCTAATGAGAAATCTGACTGGGAACCAGTACTATTGGTGCAAGATGAGAAGCGAGGTGATCCTAACTGCAATCAGCCCAGCTTGCTGTTGACTCTTTTTCTGCATTTAGAAAACTGTTAATTGGAATTGGTCAAACATTTTCATCAAAAAGTCAACTTTTTTTTCTGCATTTTTCAACCAGTTCTACTATTAATCAAGCAATTTGGAATGCCAGTAATTAAGGCCCTGCTTTTCCAAAAAATTCAGGCAGTAGAGAGTGGTGAATGCATTGCAGCTCCCTGATCCTCAGCCAGGGTAAAAGTTAGAGCCAGCAGGGGGCCTACTCTAACATTGTATCAGTAGAGGATAAGTCGTAGTATGATGCCCTCTCCTGATCATACTCGTCCTGATACACCACTTCTCTTCCCTTGCACTGGAATTAGGAGGGGGTGATTAGGAGAGGATGTAGCAGAGCTGCTGCTGCCAGCTTCCCACCAGTGAAGGGAGTTTCCCTACACAAAGGGGCTAATTCTCCACCAGCTCTCTCCAGCCCTAAAACTTGTCAGTGATTTATCCCAGAGGCAGAAAGGCACAGTCTCTACCTCAGAAGAGAAAAGGAAAGAATTTGGAAATCTCTCAAGGAGTAGAAGGCTGATTTCATCACTGCGTTATGCCCTTCACACATAAGGCCTCAAGTCAATCAGAATGCCCCTCCACTTGAGCAAAGGGGATATCTTTGGTTTTCTGAAATACAGCTGAGAGGAAATAGATTGGTGTTATTAACTATCAACTAACAGTTTTAATCAGCATAAGTGAGAAAAATATGAGCTTTACTAACTCTAACCCCCTACCATGCAAGGATTTTTTCTCTACAATATATTTTTTTTCTCTACACTATATATGAGTGTTTTGTCCAGTCTGCTTTTACATATCTTAATCAAAGGGGTTTCCTTTGTTCTCCATGAGAGACTACTCCACAAACTAGTAGCTCTCATCATTCAGTTGATTTTCATGAAATTCGGTCTCATTTTACCTCCCCTTCACATTATTCCTAGTTATGCTCTACAACTCTAAACTAATTTCTTCCCTGGGGTCATCACGCTTCTAGCACTTATAGACAATTGTCAGTTCTCCCTCATGTTCTCTTAGGGCCTGATTCAAAGCCCATTGAAGAGACTCCCATGGGATTTATCTTGAAAGACCATCTGAAAAAAAATAAAAGTGCAATGCTTGCGTACCTGTGGAACTACCAGTAAAAATGTTGAACTGTGGAATGAATGCAATAGGGATTGGGGACTTGGCAAAAGTCTTTTGGTGAAAGGGACTAAGCTTAAATCATCATTTTAAAAATCTGTGCTTCTTGTGTGCAGCAGCATCTAATCCATGTTTTTGGGATCACTTCATCCAAAGGAGGCATGGAATACTGAATTAAGGGAAGACTGTAGAAATACTCATTTGATATTGATCAGTAGTTGTCACTGAGGTATACTGTCACAGTTTCAGAGTTGGCTGTACCTGTATTCTTCCTCTGTAGTCCTTTAAGGGCTCCCATTTAAGTTTCAGGATCCCAGTTGTTACCTGTCTTTGGTGGGGAGACCCACTTTTTTTTCCCCTCCTAACGAGAGGTTTTAAGGCTACACATTCTCCTGGCATATACTGTACTGTGATATCCCCAGCAAGCTAATGCTTGTGCTTAGCTTGCTCTGTGAGGATATGACCAGCGTGTGTCAGCAGTTACAAGGCACCACACAACTCTTTCTCTGCTAAGTACATTTATTCTTTGGATAGAAACATCACAGAGAAAATATCTAAAAAAGTTCCCACATGTTACAAACATACCAGAAAACTACCCATCCTTCCGCATGGGGAGTCTGATAGGCCAGCATCCCTTCTACTCCTTCAGCAAGGGCTGAGATCCCCATAGGACCAAAGGTCCTGTCCATTTGCTGAAGCAAAAGGAAGATCCTGAATCTGTTTAAACTCAGCCTTTATATATCCCAAGTTCTTTCTTCGTCTCTTGGTCTCTGGAAAATGCAGTTGGAACCAGTGTATGCAAGCCATCTCATAGTGGTGGTACCTCACTGGAGCTGTTTAGGATCTCAGTGACTTGCCTTAACCAAACCCCACTGTTTTTAGTTCTTGGTGGAGCTGTGGTGGTCCCTACCCCCATCTCTGTAGAGTAGGGGACATTCATACATAAACCATTCCTAAATTTAATACAATGTTCCGCAAAGATACTATATGGGGTTGCAATATCTGCCATGTATACATGTAGAGAGACAAGGTGGTTGAGGTTATATCTTTTATTGGGCCATCTTCTGTTGGTGAAAGAGAAATAAAAGATTACCCTCCCTATCCCTCCTCCCTCCTTCTCTGTGATAGCCTGGGACCAACACAGCTACAACAACACTGCAAACATAGACATGCAAACAATTTTATATTTTGCAGAAGGGTCTGGCATGCAGTTTATATTTTGAGATTGCTAATGAAAAAATCATTTACTTTGGATCAGGTGAAACATGCATTTCATTACAATGAAACATGCATTTCTTTATATTTGGTGAGAATGTGTCAAGGTATTATTCCCACTTTGAACTTTAACGTCCAGAAAGTGGGGAGGTGCATGTACCCTTCTAAGCTTAATTCCTAGCTTAGATCTGATAACGCTGCCACCAACCAAAAATATAGTGTTTTGGTACACTTCCTGTCCCCCAAAACCTTCCCTGGGGAGCCCAAGACCCAAACCCCTTGGGTCTTAAAACAAGAGAAAATAAACCATTCCCCTTCCTTTCCCCCTCCCAGACTTTCCCTGAGAGATAACTGTGATCCAAACTCCTTGAATCTTAAATCAGAGAGGAATTAACCTTTCCCCCCACCACTCCCTGGTGAGTTCAGACCCAATCCCTTTGGGTCTTACACAGGGGAAAAAAAATCAATCAGGTTCTTAAAAAGGAAAGCTTTTAATTAAAGAAAGAAAAAATAAAAATTATCTCTGTAAAACCAGGATGGAAAATGTTTACAGGGTCTAAGCTTATACATAGCTTAGCCTAGCCTAAGATACAAGTTACAGCAAACAGAGATAAAATACCCTTCCAGCAAAATACACATTTGCAAATTAAGAAAACAAACATAAAACTAATTCGCCTTTTCTAGCTAGTACTTACTATTATGAACATGAGAGACTGTTTTAGAAAGAATAGAGACAGATCTGGTTGCACGTCTGGTCCCTCTTAGTTCCAAGAGAGAACAAAAAACAAAACAAACAGCACAAAGACTTCCTTCCACCAAGATTTGAAAGTATCTTGTCCCTCGATTGGTCCTTTGGTCAGGTGTCAGCCAGGTTCACTGAGCTTGTTAACCCTTTACAGGTAAAAGAGACATTAACCCTTAACTATCTGTTTATGACAATGTGTTTCTTTATGGGTACTGTGAAAACTGCTATGTCCTTAAGTACTGTCTTCAGCCTTCGTTTCCATACTTTTAAGTGCTTGAGTTTTATAAATGATGTAATAGCTAAGCATGTTATTGTCACTGAGCAACTTTAATTATTGGTAATGAAAGATTTTTGGTTTTGGAATGACAGTAGACCCAGGAAAGACCTCTAAGACACTGTAAAAAAATTACGGATAAAAGAAAAGAAACAAACTGCTCAAGATCAAATAAATATGAGCAAAATCAAGCAAGTATACTTCTTGTCAAACCAATTTAATATTGCAATCAATTCAACATAATTGAGGCCATCAAAAGCAGCAGAAATATCCAGCAATGCAAAACCTTGTAACTCCCTAAAGATGCTCAGTCATCCACATTGAAAAGGTAAATCATTCACACTTTTAAGCATCACTGTCTCTATTGCAATTTGGTCCAAAGCCTGACAGTTAACACTGACAGATTGTTTGTGATAAGGTGATGATATACTGGTGTTTACTTGACAACGATCCTTTCAAGCACTTTCACAAGAAAGGGTAAATTAGACACTGAAAAATATTTTAGATTCCAAAGCTGTTTTTCTTTCTTGCTTTCTTTTTTAAGAATGGGGTTTCCAGTAGGATTGGAATTACGCCAGACCACAGAGACAAATTAATAGTTTGTGTTATAAATAGAGGGGTGTTTATTGGCACTCTCCTGGAGAAATTCAGTTGGCCAGGCACCAAAAGAAGTCTTACTTTTCTGAACTAGCGTCTTGACTTCCCTTTTTTGAGATAGCTTTAAAACCTAACAATTCTGATCATATATGAAACTGTTTAATGTGTAATTTAATTCTTTCACCAGAGACCACGGTAAGGGCTGGGGATACAAGTGAGTTGGACAATAATGAACCTTAATGGTCTTAGGATCTCCTTTTTAAAAAGGGCAATTTCATCTTTCCATCTATCAGGAGAAATAATTGAATATGTCCTTTTGCTGCTGTTGGGAAAAAGAAACTGATTAAATGTTTTAAACAGGCTTCTGGGAATTTCCTCCTGTGTCTGCAATGCCAGCTGAATAGTTAGTACCTCTGTCACTTCTGTTACCTGCCTCCATTCACTAGGATGTTGTTTTCAACTAAACTGAAGGTGCAGCTGCCTTATTATTTTAGTTGATCATTTGCAGTGTACTATCCACCTCAGTGAGTTATTGGCCAATGGAGCAGATGTGGTCATAAGAGACAGAACTGGGAGTTAAATTAACCTGGAGAGCATTGAGTGGTTGGATGGTCTTGTGGCTTGGGCAAGGGATGAGATTCAGTGCGGTGCCTCTAAGAACCAAGGGGGAAGGGTGTAAAAGGGGCTTCAAGGCTTTGCACTCTCCTGATCCTGGGCTGCTCAAGGGGCTAACCTCTAGCGTAACTTAGCCCTTAGGGCCCAAATTACAGCAGCCTCCCAAGGCTATTGTGTGGGCTCTAGCATTTCTGGGAATCTCCATAGCACTACTATGGTCCCCACTCTGAACTGCCCCTCCGGCCCCCAGCTGCCCTCCCACTGTGAATGCTCCCCTATATCATGTCTTGCAAGAAGGTTCGTCAAGTGCCTGAACTGCAGAGCTCTTTTTACCCAACTCAAGCCTATAAAAAGAAAATGTCTCTTCAGTTTTAAAAAACAGTCTTGGGTAGAAATTCTTACTGAAAAATATTTGAGTTCTGGCTTTTTGATTAAAAAAATGCAAACATTTGACCAGAAATAAAAAAAATTTAGGCAAAAAATTTTGGTGAACAATATTTTTTTGTGTTTCAGTGAAAATATTCCAGCCATTTCTCCTTGTGACCCCATATTTTCATTGTCTTTAGTAACATATTCTTCATTCTAAAAATTCCAAAAAGAAGTTAACATAGCTTCCGTCTTTATACCTGGACATACAGTTAGGTTTGCTTTGTCTGAAAACTGACATAGAGCACCCGGGGCCTGATCCTGCAGTACTTGAGCAGATAGTTAAAGAAAGGGGTGTTGCTTGTTTAAAGGACCACCATGCCTGAAGTATTTAAACATGTCTACTGAAGTCTGAGACTTTATAGTGAACAAGGAATGCATGATTCGACCTAATGGCTGTGGAATCAGGTCCACAACATATAACTGTTGTTTTCTCAATGGAAGGGAAGACCAACTGATGAAAACAAGGAGGAGGGTAGAAGAATTTTTTATTCTGTGCTGTGCTCTTGAGAAACCAAGGAGATTTGGGGTGAAATTCTGACTCCACTGAAGTAAATGGGAGTTTTGCCATCAAGAGGGGCAGATAGCTCAGAGGTTTGAGCATTGGCCTGCTAAATCCAGGGTTATGAGCTCAATCCATGAGGGGGCCATTTAGGGAATTGGGGTAAAAATCTGTTTGGGGATTGGTCCTCCTTTAAGCAGCAGGTTGGACTAGATGACCCCCTGAGGTCCTTTCCAACCCTATGATTCTATGACTTAATAGCAGCCACTTGTTCATCTTTGATGTTCTGAGATTTCTCATAGAGAAAGATATGTCACTGCCAGAAGCAGAGGAGGGGCAGGAGGAATAGAGGAAAACCACACAGTTAACATTTCATCTGAATACTTCAGACTACAGGAGAGGGTAGAAAATCAGAGGGGAGAGGGTTTGGTCTCCAATTCCCATGGATCCCTCTGAGACTGGCACAGCTTTTAATCTGTTCCCTTTGTTTGTTTGTTTGTTTGTTTATTTATTTTAAACAGCTTCTCACTAATGCCAACAGTTTCAGGGAAGGATGACACCAATGATAATATTACCATATTCACTAGGATTTTGGATGGTCTACTGGATGGCTATGATAATAGATTGCGCCCAGGCCTGGGAGGTACAGTAGAATTTCTGTTGCTATTGCATCAGTTAGTGACACTCTTGTGTAATTACTGCAGTGAAGCCTACGTAAAATGAATATGTCGGTTTAACAAACCTGTTAAATGTACATGCTCTGTCTACCTAACCAAATGGAAATAGAACAAAGCCTTTGTAAACAAATGGCTGATTGTGAGGGGGAATAAGCTACCATCCAGAAGTTGGTGAGAGGACTCTCCTTGTTAGAAGGACCCAGGCTGCTTGCCTTGACTGTGGGGTTTCACAGCATCGCAGACTGAGCCAACTGTGGGCAATTAATAAATCCCCACTTAACAGACTATATAAGAGAGATGTACTGTCAGCTGAAGAGGGATGGATGGATGGGTCAGTGAATTTCTAGAAGGCTGTATTTGGGAGGAGAAACGGGGGGTCCTTTTCCTGTGGAACATGGCTGCAATGAGCTATTGGGACTTCATACCTTTACGTTAGCTTTAGCTGAAGCAAGCCACAAAGAATGTGCTTTAAACTGTGCTTTGAGTGAGGGCAGCCTTACTCATTTATTTGCATTTGGCTCTTAAAGTAGTATGATATACTTTACATGTATTAGCAGCAAAGAATCCTGTGGCACCTTATGGACTAACAGACGTTTTGGAGCATGAGCTTTCGTGGGTGAATATCCACTTCGTCGGATGCATGTATGGATTCTTTGCTGCTTTTACAGATCCAGACTAACATGGCTACCCCTGTGATACTTTACGTGTATTGTTATACGTTACAATAAAGCAAACCACAGAGGTGTTTCACTTTAATATAGATAAGCAGAATCCTCTGCTGCTTGGAGTGGTCTGCCACACTGATAACATTTTCAGTGTGGTAAAATGGTTATTTGTCTCTGATAGACCTCACTGAAAAAATATGTCAGGTGAATATATACTATGTGTATTGTACAAAATTATGTCTATCATACAGCAGTCTCCTTACACAATAGATTATTTTTAATACTAATTTTAAATAACCCCGTTGAAAGAATTATATTTTGCAGCAATAAGGCACTTCATTGCAGAGTGTATCGGTATTTAGAAATCTTCAGTCAGGGCCCAATCCTGACATAATGGGCCTGATCCTCATTCAGGCAACTCTCTCTTTCGAGTCAATGAGAGTCTTACCTGAATAAGGGCTGCATGGGCAGCTCCACTGTGAGACCATCACATTACTTCTAGTAAAATGTGAAAGCCCCTGCACCAGTAACACTGTGTATCTTATCTGATGCCCTTAAAAAAAAATTGTATTTAGTTAGCTGTGTGCGGCCTTACAGTCCAGTCTCCCTGAACAGAGGGCCCTCTCTAAAGCCCATTGAAGTCTCTCCATTCAGTCTCATTGGATTCAAATCGGGTTTGGATCAGGCTGGCCCGTGACACGTATTCCTCTAATCACCATTAAGGGTTTCTGTAGTTGAATAGGTTTTTGTTTTTCCTTTTGATAATACTTCCTTGCAATGTGATACCTGACCTCACCTTTCCAAATATTTTAAGTTCCACAATTGGGAAATAATATGTACAAGTCGTGCAGAATAAATCAAACATATTTTATAGTGTGAGTGACAAAAACCTCTAGAAAAGGTAAAAATAAAAAAATACCCTTTTCTATGACCAGCTCGATGTGATGAAACTGTATTTGTATACCTGCTTTGTAGCACCTATAGCTGCCATATTAAAATGCGAGTATTTAAAATTACATCCATCATCCCTGCTACTCTGACCTTGTCTAGACCCTCTGTACATTTCTTCTCTGGCTTCTCCTCACCTTCTGCACAGGTTTAATCTCCCTGTTCTACTTTCCAAGATCTTTTACAGTCTGGCTTCCACTCACTGCTCTGTTCTTGTCTCCTTTTGCTCCCCCCTCACTCTGATCAAGGTGTTCTACTAACTGCTTTTCTCCTGCTCTCTCAGACATTCATCCACACAGCTCTTATTCCTGGAACCCCCTTTCCTGGACTTGGCCCATCATCTGTCCGAGTCCCTTCTTAAAAAGCAATACTTCCAAAATGTCTTTGAACCATAATCCTCTCTGCAGAGAAGTATTAATAATCCCATGGCTGAACGTCATAACCACAAAACAAGTTAAAAAAGATAAATCCAAATGAAACTCATGGAACTAACACACCGCATCATGTATTTCACCATTCTTACACACTGCTTAATGTTTCTACTGTCTCTTCCCTTGTTTGTACAGTGAGTTGTCTATGTAGATTTTACACACTTTAGGATAAGCATTTAGGGCCTGATTCACTATTGCTCTGTTTCTGGTTTAGTCAGTTACATCAATGCGATGTAAGTATGATGTGTATGTACAATGGTACTGTTCTGATTTTGCATTGGTGTAATTGACTTCTAAAGGGGTATAGAATGCCTTTCAGGAATCAGGCCTTTCATACATGTCTATGGGGCAGAGTTACAGTCAATTAATATTTATTAATGTTCATGTATTTTGTATGTTAGAAGACTTTCTAAGCCTACTCTCACCACTATCACACCAATGGAAAAAAAAATCGGACTTGAGCTCCTACCTCACGTAAAATCTTCTGAAAATCTCATGCTTAAAAAACCATTAAGGCTGAGATTGTCAAAGGGGCCAAAGAGTTAGACACCCAAATCCCACTGAATTTCAATTTTTTGGTTTCCTTAGAAAATCTTGGCCTAAAATAGCAAATGTGGTTATTACTAGAAAAAGAAATACATCCAGAGTGTGTGTATGTTTGTTATAGCAATTACTGATTCAGGGTCTGTGTCTCTTTGTTACAGAGAGAATAACTCAAGTGAAAACAGACATCTACGTTACCAGTTTTGGTCCAGTGTCAGACACAGAAATGGTAGGTTATAGCATATGAATCCTAAATCAGTATTATTTCTGTTGTTAAAATAACTGTAAAAATGATTATTTATTTTGAGACACATTATTAACGACTGGTTCTTTATGTCAGGAATACACGATTGATGTTTTTTTCCGACAAAGCTGGAAAGATGAAAGACTTCGATTCAAAGGACCGATGCAACGCCTTCCTCTTAACAATCTGCTTGCCAGCAAGATCTGGACCCCAGACACTTTCTTCCATAATGGTAAAAAATCTATAGCTCACAATATGACAACACCAAACAAACTTCTACGCCTTGAAGATGATGGCACCCTACTCTATACCATGAGGTAAAGACTTTTCTGATTTCTTTTTATTCTGACTCCCTAGTAGCTTTACAATTACTTGTTTGGCATGTCAAATTTTTCTCACAATAGAATAAATAAAGTAGACTTTTTGCACATTTTTATGAGACTATCAAGAGAAAATGGAAAGCATAATCACTGCCTACAACTACTAATTAATTTGCAGCCTCTGAACAATGCTAATGCTGAAATATTTTCTTTGGTGAAATAGAATGCATATTCTCTGTGGAGTAGATGATTCAGTCCTACTGTTTTATGTAGGTCTGTACTCTCCTATTATTTTTGATTTCAACTGCTCTGCTGATGTGACGTGAGAGAGCTGTCTTTACGACCAGAAAGATAAATCTGTCTCTGGTATAGTACATCTTGAACTCTTAAAGATCTGTTTGTTTCTAGTTCTAATTTAGCTAAAGGACAAGCCATCACTGGAATAAAGCCTTGCAGGCAGCAAATAGGCATTACAAAGCTATTTAACAAGTGCACTGTTAAGACAAAGCTGGTACATTTTTTAGCCTTTGAGAATCAGATGTGTGTCTGAACTTTTCAAGGCCCTGCTTCTTATCTGATCTGATGATATTATGAAGCCTCATCAATTCTTAACCTAGATATTATATCAATGATGTTAAAGCATGACCTGCTTTTTTTCACATTCTCCTAGAACAACTTCTACATTACTGGAGCCTGCTTTGTTCATGATCAGTAATTCATCTGCCATAATTAAGACTGCTTTGTATCTGTAACAGGGCTTTCATTGAGAGTGTAGTCATATGGACAGCACTTAAAAAGAGATTTAAAAAAATAGAGAAGAAAGTGTTTATCCTAAGCTTATCACATGAGTATCTGCCAAATTTAAGCAACACCCTAAATCCCTGCTTCATAACTCATCTTTGAAAAGAATGGAAAGATCTAGAAATGTCTAGGACTTTAAAAAGAAAAAGAAAAAATACTTTGTACTGAAAAAAAAAGGTATTTTAAACAAAACAGCACAACTAAATAACCAATCCCATAGAGATACTGTGGTTTGGTAACTCCCTTGACTTTCGCTATTCCTCATTGCTGTTCTTTTTCACATGGATTGTCATTGTAGTGATCTCAATGAGACATCCTGAAACAAACTAGAGAGACATTAAAAACAACAAACAGTGTGTGTATGTGTGTTTACAATAGTTGCAAAAGAAATCCAAGTTTCCAAACTGTATTAAAGGGGTAGGCCATAATTCTGGTCTCACTGACACTGGGATTACCCTGGTGGAACTCCACTGACTGCCGTGCACTTGCTCCCAATAGACACTGGTGTATATAAAGTCAGAGTCAAGCCTACAGTCTACATGGAGCCAAGCCAGGTACCTTCTGTTGCGTGGCAGAAAATCACAAGTTTACAGCTAGCATGTGGTGCTTGAGAGAGCATTTGTTTTACAACATTTAGGACACTGAGTTAACTGTTTCTGACTGCTTCAGTTCAGACAGCAAGTTAAGGCTATCCAGATTGCCAGTCACATGGTTTTCTTCCAGGCTACAGAAAAGCCCACAAAGTCCATGTAGCTCAGCAATGTAAAATAATTTGTCATGTTATGGGGGAAGAGGGAAGGAAGGAGCAGAAATAACTTTACCATATATATCATAATAGGGAATGAAATCCATCTCTTTTTAAACAACCTACTTTCAACTTGATGACAATTTTAAAATGTCAAATAAAACAGTCGTATCATCCTATTGTATGTGGTATCCTACTGAATCCTAGGCCAGGAGAGTGTCTGTGTAATACATAATCAGATCAAGATGTCTCTAAGGCGCTGTGCTACATTAAGAGCATCAGCTCTTTCATAATTTGCCATTTCTGAGGTAGATTTCAATGGTAGAAATCATATGTAGTAGCTAATCCCTAAAGAAATGACTAATAGCTATAAAATGTCAAATTTCAAAAGTATGACAAGGAGAAAGCACAATGTGTGTCAATAGGTAAAGTTACGCTCAACCCAGAGCTCTTAACTCATTGTGGGCATTGGCAGAGAACTCTGCCTGCAGGTGGAGTAGAGAAATTTCCATTTTTAAACAACAAAGTGTCTGAACTTCTCATGGGAAATTTGCCCAGAACTTACTGACAAAATGCTAAAGATGCACCTGTTTCCATGATATCATGGAAAGGGCCACCTGCTTCAGTACAGGAGGGGAAAAAAAACTCCACTGACTGCACACTCCTAGGTGTCACTTACTTCCCCACACTGGAACACATATGAGGTATTGTCAAACCATTAAAACCCACATTCGATGGGGATCACATGCTGAAAGAGATCTTTCCTGACCCCCCTCTTCTGGCCTTCAAACAAACCCTCCAGTGTCACCAAGCTCATTATCAAAAGCAAGCTCCCTACAGACCAAGACACACCAACTCAAAGCGGCACCAGATCCTGCCAGAACAACAGATGCAGAATCTGCAGACATATCTCCACTGCTACAATGATCAATGCCCCCATAACACACCTTTCAAGATTCATGGGTCATAAACATCATAAACATGCCTGTCACAACATATGGTGTACCTCATCTAGTGCACTAAATACCCCAATAACAACTATGTTGGCGAAACAAGACAATTACTTCACTCTCGAATGAACTCACACAGAAAAATGATAAATGACAAAAACACCCTATCAAATGTGGGTGAACACTTTTCACAAAGTGATCACTCTATATCTGACAGCTGAGTCCTCATCCTCAAAGGACACCTGCAGAATAACTACAAAAGGTAACCCTGGGAACTTAAATTCATAACTCTGCTAGACACCAAAAACTATGGACTCAACAGGGACACTGATTTTATGGTTCATTATAACAGTTTGTAACACACCATACTGCCTGCTACTCCTAATTATCTACTTCAGCCACCTTATGCGTAACAATCTAATCCTCAGTTGCTCACTTCCTTTAAAGTGACCGCCTATGTGTTACCCCATGTCATACGCTTAACATCCTATCCCTAGCTCAGACACTCTGATTTCCTTCCCCAGACCTGAAGAAGAGCTCTCTGTAGCTCAAAAGCTTGGACCTTCCACCAGCAGAAGTTGGTCCAATAAAACATATTACCTCACCTACCTTGTCTCTATGGCTAGGTCTACACAACAACTAGACACCTGTGGCTGGCCTGTGCCAGCTGACTTGGCCTTGTGGGGTTCAAACTGCAGAATTGTTTCATTGCTATGTAGACTTCGGGACTTGAGCTGGAGCCTGGGCTCTGGGACCCTCCCACATAACAGGGTCCCAGAGCTGGGTTCCAACCTGAGCTAAGACATCTGTACAGCAATGAAAGAAGCTCTGCAGCCCAAGCCCCCAAAGCCAGTGTCAGCTGGCATGGGCCAGCCGCAGGTTTTTCTTTGCTGTGTAGACATAGTTACAGTCAGTTAAAACAAACTGAAGACAAATTGCACCCCAGTGTAACTCCATCACCATTACATCAGGGCTAGATTTAGCCCATAAAGTTCAGAATCAAAGTGCAAGCTGGGAAGCTTCTTACTGGCATAACCACATGAAAGACCTGGAGTCCATTCTAAAGGAATCAGCAAAAAGAAACCTGAAGCCAGATGCATCCCTCTGCTTCTATAGTCGGGGGAGCATGAATCTGTGGATCCAGGCTAAGGACTGAGTTTTTGCTCTGTGGCTTCTCTTCAGGGTCCTGGGTCTGGGAATCCAGAAGGAAGGAATGCAGGGCTGAAGTGATGGCTACATCCCCCCAGAAAGCCTCAGGTGGGAAAGTAAAATAGAGTTAGGGTGGTGGAGGGGAAGGACACAGCTCCTTTCCCTACTCTGGCTTTGCTAAGCATTGTCCCTTGCCTCCATCTGGCCTGGTGAGGACTCCCCTTCCTGTTTTATAGTCTGCTGTAACCATTGCAGAACCTTTTGTGAATACCAGCACAAGATAAATGGTGAGTCAGCATAGGTTTCCTCCTAGACACTGTAAAGCCCTCTCCCCACCACTCTCACGGTCTAGGGGTGTCACAGTGGCCAATCAGTGGCCTATCAGCAGTGTGGAGACGCAGGCCCTCAGCATGAGGATAAGCCTTGCTTCTTGTGGCCTCCACCAGATCTTCTTGGTGGTCTGTGAATTTTTGGACCAACCCCCTGCCAACGTGGGGGGCTTTTCCCATCCATCTCTGAGGAAGAATTAGGAGGAAGTGTATGGAGTTTCTCAGCCTGCATGCAACAATAATCTGTATATGGGGAGGATCGGGACCAGTGCCGTGGCTGGAGATACCTGAATTACTTTCATAGCCTTCTGCTTGGGCTATCTGAATGATTACCCAAGAGGAGGAGGAGGAGGAAGAGAGCAATGTGAGCAGTGCCCTGCAATCTCTTTTGAATTCCAAATGTATAGTATTTAATCAGGTTAGCAAGAGACTATGGAAAAGTCTTACTGGCTAGGATTTTCACAGAATAGTTATTTGAAAGATGGAACAAAGCAAGTGATAAAGACCTACCTGTTGAGAAAAAGAGACCCACACATGTTATGGACTAGCTTGTAAAAAAAACAAAACACCCTAATCAGAACACAACAAGGAATATTGTAAATGTGAGCAAAAGAGGTAAACAGTGAAAGTGTGAGAACTTTAGAATGTGAATCAAAATACAAGGAGTAAAAACTCCACTAGATTATAACCTGAAGTTGTGCCGCTGTACAAACAGATATGACGCTTTATTTTAATAGCCTATACACAGTAAAAGGATCACATGCAAAATAGTACTCACCGAGTCACTTCTATTTAAATGAAAAGCAGTTTTATGATAATTTTGGTTTCAAACTTCCTGCTTTAGAATATTTGAAGAAATATATTTTCATTATGATGGAAATACATTGTTTGAATTTTGCATTTTATATTGTCTAGGACAGAAATAAAGGAACTATTTTAAGTCTTTTTGCCTGTGAAGTATTAAAAATATGCTTCTATGCATGCATGTTATCAAAGTCCCTCTACATCACAATAAAACCAAAATATACCATATAGGCTGATTTCACAGAACAATTACTTTACAGCAGTGTTCTATGAGGTAAAAACCAGAAAGTTAATTTTCATTTGGTTAGTCTTATTTGCTTATTTTGCTAATAAGGTTTATACTGTACAATCCCAGGTCATGTAATTAATTTGCCAATTCTATTCCTACCCCTAGAGGGGAGTGTTTTCTTTATCTGCATTTCTGACGTGTCTGTTTTTAATATGAGCAATGGACTTACATATGCTAACAGAGGAATCTCTTCTTCTGTTGGTTTACATAGTGATTTCATAACTTTGTGAAGGCAGGAAAAAAGTTCATTTTTTTTACTGTTAATTTTAAAAAATCTAGTATCAGAGGGGTAGCCATGTTAGTCTGGATCTGTACAAGCAGTAAAGAATCCTGTGGCACCTTATAGACTAACAGATGTTTTGGAGCATGAGCTTTCGTGGGTGAATACCCACTTCGTCAGATGCATGTAGTGGAAATTTCCAGGGGCATATACATATGCAAGCAAGCTAGAGATAATGAGGTTAGTTCAATCAGGGAGGATGAGGCCCTGTTCTAGCAGTTGAGGTGTGAAAACCAAGGGAGGAGAAACTGGTTCTGTAGTTGGCAAGCCATTCACAGTCTTTGTTTAATCCTGAGCTGATGGTGTCAAATTTGCAGATGAACTATAGTGTAAGCAAAGCACCTTAAGGATGAGCTATACATGCAGCAAACAACCAGGACAGCTTCATAAGAGAAATGCCTAGCTTCAGTTAACATCCCTGAAATTATAACCCATCAGCTCAGGGAATTAATAATAGAACAGGTGAATCGCTGCCAACTACAAACCAGTTTCTCCCCCTTGGTTTCACACCTTCAAACTGCAGAAACGCGCTATCCCCCGATGAACTAACCTAAATTATCTCTAGCTTGCACTTATGCATATATAATAGTATTACCTGCCCCTGGAATATTCCACTTACATCATAGCTGACACAGTGGTATTCACCCACGAAAAAGCTCATGCTCAAAATTATCTGTATAGTATATAAGGATCCACAGGATTCTTTCGACATGCTTTTAAAAAATCTAGTACATCTCATTATACCAGAAATAAAAGCACAAGGCAGTTATGTGAAAATACATTTGTGAAGCTCACCTATTACATAAAGCTTTTGAAAAATGAGGACAGCAGATAAGAAATATTTGTTCCTGCTAAAGAGAATCAAAACAACTAAGTGAACTGGTTATTTTATATTTATTTTTATTTTTTGCAATTGGAATGGAGTATAAAGGAAGAGGAGCACTGGTAAACTTTCAGTGTTAAATGTCTATAATGAAATTGTGGGAGCATTAGTCTACATTTTTAGCCAAAATGTGTGCAAAAGTAATGTGTGTACCAGAACTGTGTTTTAACCACAATTTAATTTCTGACCAGCTGTTGTTAGGAAATTATAATCATTTCAAAAACTGCATATCTATCCTTGTACAAATATGAAAATATGCAAATATCGGTATTGTTCATGGAGGTCACATAAAATTCAGTAATATGGAACATATATAACTTAAATATCCACTTGATGGCAGCATAACAACATTTGTTGTTACCATTTACAAAATGGATACAGTTATCAATGCTCAAAACATTATATGTAACATTAAGATCAAATATATTGGTTGCAAATATAATGCTCAGGTACATTTTAGTTTATAATCTACCCTTTCATGGAATATATTAATGCAAAGTAAGCATTTGTGTATTGTATAGATGTTAGATATTACAATTAATTAATGGGGACTTATGGGGTTCTTTTTAAGAATCCTCCAGTAAAGGTCAACTTTCTCTTTTGGAAAAAAAAAAGTGCTCTTTCAGTCAAAAATCTTGGTTGTTTTTCTTTACATGTTCATCACAACAGGACCCAGGCCAGATATTGTCAATTCACAGCTGTGGATTTCATTATATGGACCTGACTGTGGGAGTAATTAGCAGACCTGTACGTTAGAAAGACAGGGCCAGTGTTCAGCCAATAACTGGCTAGATTGAATCCCTTTTGTTCAATCAGTATAGCTTGTTCTCATTTCAGTACAAGAGACTATATTTACATATTTGTTTATATTTATAAGAATGCCTGGCCAGTGCTTTGAAAGCTGTACAGATATTAAAAGAAATAAATAAGTAAACAAAACAAAACCAAAAAAAAAAAAATTCAGTAAATCTGAAAATAATTTAATCACATGGATTTCTTCTCTCCCTCTCACCCCCATTGCTTCCCTTTCATTCGCTCTCAAGGTTCAGTCAACTGCTTCCTCACTGCAGGACAAAACTGATTTTCCCAGGGACCCAATCCTGCAGAGTGCTGAAAAACTCCTGAGATTCTAAGTATCAGAGGGGTAGCCTTGTTAGTCTGGATCTGTAAAAGCAGCAAAGAGTCCTGTGGCATGCATCCGATGAAGTGCGCATTCACCCACCAAAGTTCATGCTCCAATATGTCTGTTAGTCTATAAGGTGCCACAGGACTCTTTGTCGCTTTTTGAGATTCTAAGCACTCTCTGTTATAGCACTCTCTCTAAGATCTGAACCTTAGAGTTCAGAAAATGAGAGACTAGCACGTGAATCCTCTAAGCTTAATTACCAGCTTAGATCTGATATGCTGCCACCAATCAAAACTCTGAGTGTTTGATAAACTCTGGTCTCCCCAAAACCTTCCCTGGGGACCCCCAAGACCCAGATCCCCTGGATCTTAATACAGGGAAAGTAAACTCTTTCCCTCACTAGTGCCACTCCTAGGCTTCCCCTCCCTGGGTTCCCCTAGAAGATCCTGTGCTTCAAACTCCATGAAACACACCCAGCAGGGTTTTTCCTCCCCCTTCCTTCTTCCCCTGAGGCAGTACAGATTCACGCTCCGTAAATCTAACACAAAGAGATCCCCCTCCCTTCGTTCCTCAGCCTTAACCAGAGAAAAAAAATCAATCAGGTTTTAAAAAGAAATCTTTTAATAAAAGAAAGGAAAAAGTAAAGAATTATCTCTGTAACTTCAAGATGTAAATATACAGGGCCCTATAGCTTACAGACACCAGAAAGAAACTTCCCCCCCAGCACCAATACAAATCAAAATATTCCCAGCAACTACACATATAAAAGTTAACCAGCCAGATCCACAATTGCAAATAGAGTAAAACAATCAAAAAGCCTAAACCGCCTGTTTTTACTTACGATTTGAACAGAAACTTAGCCTGTAGTGATGTCTGGTCTCTCTCAGACCCCACCCCCGAGAGAAGAACACACACAACGGACAAAGAACACACACAAAAACTTCCCTCCACCCAGGTTTAAAAGTCTCTTGTCTCCTGATTGGTCTTCTGGTCAGCTGTTCCAGTTCCCTGCTTGTAACCCTTTACAGGTAGAAGAGACATTAACCCTTAACAATGTGTTTATGACACTCTCAGCTCCCACTGATCCAAATCAGGGTCTGGCAGACCAAGGGGGAACCAGAGTCAAGAGCCCTTTGTCATCAGAGTCCTCCTTTTTAAACTAGGGAGCTATCAGCTCTCTCTCTTCTCATGTGGTACCATCTCAGTTCTAGAACAAAGTTGTGAACCAGGATCCATTAGTCAAAAACAAACAGCTTGGCTTACACTTGGAAGGAAAATCAGAGCAAAGTGTGGTATATAAAGTTTTTACTACAAGACATATCACCTAATAAACAGGAAATTGCATTCTGTACTAGCTGCAATTTCCAAGTGTTTTTTAGATGTAGCTCAAAATAGAGTACAATCTATCCTCTAGATAGTAAAAGCATGGAAGGCTGTGTGGAGATCTGCATCGTAAATAAAGGGTCTTTCACAGCAACCTTCTCGCTGAAGAAAGTGATTTAAAAAAAAAAGCATTTCCTGGATATTCAGGAGAGACACCAATATCCTCAGGTTACCAGTCAGGTAGAAAATAGCAAGCACAGACCTTCATGAAAGGCGGTTGATATAATCTATTATTCTATCTGGTTGTTTCCCCCATCCTGTAAGTCTTATCTGGATTCAGTGTCTATCAGTTAGCTGTCATCCATCAAATCATAGAATTGTAGGATGGAAGGGACCTTGAGAGGTCTTCTAGTCAAGTCCCCTGCACTCAAGGCAGGACTAAATGTTATCTAGACCTGGGGTCGGCAACCTCTGGTACGCGGCTCAGGGTAAGCACCCTGGCGGGCCGGGCCAGTTTGTTTACCTGCTGCATCAGCAGGTTCGGTCAATTGTGTTGCCCACTGGCCGCGGTTCACCGTCTCAGGCCAATGGGGGCTGCGGGAAGTGGTGCGGGTGAGGGTTGGGCAGCTTGGGACACCAGACAGTGTACATGTGATAAGGCATCGGCATTGCCATGGTGACTCCCTGCTCTGTGCTGTATGCGGAACTGGAAAGGTTGGATGGATAAGAACCACCGGGTTACCCTTGTGTACTTTTCCTTGTTCCGTTGCATCCGTTGAAGAGGGACATGGTCGGTCACGAGGACAAATCTGCACCCCAGCCAGCGGCATATTATCGCCTAGGCCAACAAGGCCTAGGCTTAGGGTGGCAAATTTGCGGGGGCAGCAAATTGAACACCCACGGAGAAGCTCCCCTCCCCGCCCCCCACTCTAGCTCGCTTCGGCCTCCTCCGCGAGCGCACCGCCGTGTCTTGTTTCTCTCCCCTCCCTCCCAGTGCTTGCACTGTAAAAACAGCTGTTTCGCAGGGCAGGGAGGGAGGGGGGAGGGGAGGGAACACGGGAAACTGCGGGAAGAGGCGGGGCCGGGGCGGGGATTTGGGGAAGGGATCCAGTTGGGGCGGGGATTTTGGGGAAGGGGTTGGAATTGGGGCGGGGAAAGGGTGGAGTCGGGGTGGGGTTAGGGGCGGGCAAGGTGGGAATTATTTCAGGGCCTACGGGCGGCAAAATCATTAATCCGCCACTGACCCTAGCAGGTAGTAACGCAACGTTTTCATGGCCCATTTTATGTCAAGGCACTCTCTCTCTTATCACTGCATATTTTTGTGCTTACCCTGGCAAGACGCATGCCAGAGGTTGCCGACCCCTGATCTAGACCATCCCTGACAGGTGTTTGCCTAACCTATTCCTAAAAATCTCCAGTGACAGAGATTCCACAACCTCCCTAGTCTATTTATTCCAATGTTTAACCACCCTGACCGTTAGGAGGTTTTTCCCTAATGTCAAACCTAAATCATCCTTGCTGCAATTTAAGCCCATTGCTTCTTGTCCTATCCTCAGAGGTTAAAGAGAAGAATTTACCTCCCTCCTCCTTGTAAGAACCTTTTATGTACCTGAAAACTGTTATCATGTTCCACATCAGTTTTCTCTTCTTGAGATTAAACAAACCCTGTCTTTTCCATCGTTTCTCATACATCATGTTTTCTAGACCTTTAATCATTTTTGTTGCTCTTCTTTGGACTTTCTCCAATTTGTCTACATCTTTCCTGAAATGTGGGGCCGAGAACTGGACACAATACTCCAGATGAGGCCTAATCAGTGCAGAGTAGAGCAGAATAATTACTTCTCATGTCTTGCTTACAACACTCCCACGGGTGTTCTCAAACTTGGGGTTGTGACCCCTCAGGGGGCCATGAGGTTATTACATGGGGGAGCTTGTGGTCCACTATGACCCCCAGATCCCTTTCTGCAGTACTCCTTCCTAGGCAGTCATTTCCCATTTTGTATGTGTGCAACAAGATCTTTTTCCTGACTCGTTGTAGCTAAATTAGCCCCCATCATATTGTATGTATAGTTGGGGTTATTTTTTCCAATGTGCATTACTTTACATTTATCCACATTAAATTTCATTTGCCATTGTATTGCCCAATCACTTAGTTTTGTGAGATCTTTTTGAAGTTCTTCACAATCTGCTTTGGTCTTAACTATCTTGAGTAACTTTGCCACCTCACTGTTTACCCCTTTCTCCAGATCATTTATGAACCCCACTCGATATGCCCTTCCAGCTTGACTATGAATCACTGATAACTACTCTCTGGGAATGGTTTTCCAACCAGTTTTGCACCCAGCTAGTAGCACCATCTAGGTTGCATTTCCCTAGTTTGTTTATGAGAAAGTCATGCGAGACAGTATCAAAAGCCTTAGTAAAGTCAAGATATATCACACATACTGCGTCCCCCCACCCACAAGGCTTTTTATCCTGTCAAAGAAAATACAAAAGTTAAGCTGACTGGTCTGTAATTCCTCAGGTTGTCCTTATTTCCCTTTTTATAGATTGGCACTATATTTGCCCTTTTCCAGTCTTCTGGAATTTGTCCCGTCTTCCATGAC
The DNA here is from genome assembly GCF_003597395.2 of Chelonoidis abingdonii. Taxonomy (NCBI): domain Eukaryota; kingdom Metazoa; phylum Chordata; order Testudines; family Testudinidae; genus Chelonoidis; species Chelonoidis abingdonii. The sequence continues at coordinate 248,453,729 of NC_133769.1, read as the reverse complement.
TTTTCCAAGATAATTGCTAATGGCTCAGATATCTCGTCAGTCAGCATCTTGAGTATTCTAGGATGTATTTCATCAGGCCCTGGTGACTTGAAAACATCTAACTTCTCTAAGTAATTTTTAATTTATTCTTTTCCTATTTTTGCCTCTGATTCATTCTCACTGGCATTTATTAAGTTAGATGTCCAATTGCTACTAAATATTTTGGTGAAAACTGAAACTGTACCCAATCCATTAGACACTGGGCAAGCCATACTGGACAGGTCAGGTGAGATGGCGACAAAAAGGAGAGATGTCATGTGGCTAATAAAGACACCACAACCGAATTTCCCATATACAAATTGAAGAGATGGGATGACAGAAGAAAAACCCCTGGGAAACAGCCCTCAGGTAGATGAGCAGCTGCCCAATACTACCTTCTGCAATCCGAAAGAAAGAAATAGAACCATTGTGGGTGTCATAAAGCATAAGTCCCAATTCTGAACCTTAGCATCCAAAATGGGTGCCTGCATGAAACCTCCAAGCTTAATTACCAGCTTAGATCT
>NC_133769.1:248419471-248452630 GCF_003597395.2 Chelonoidis abingdonii | reverse complement strand
TTAGAAAGCCTGGAGATAGAGTGATCCCCTCAGAGACTAGAGAGCAACAGACACAGAACAAAGGACCCACACCCAAAAACTTCCCTCCCTAGAGATTTGAAAACATCTTGTTTCCTGATTGGTCCTCTGGTCAGGTGTTGTTTGTTACCCCTTTGCAGGTGAAAGAAACATTAACCCTTAGCTATCTGTTTATGACAGTGGGGGATTCCATCATCCTGTTGGGGTCCACAGACAAGTAAATAGCTTCTTATGGGCAACGGTATTAGAGGCATCTGACAGATCTAAAAGAATCTGCCTGGCTACCTGGTTTTCTCCATTTCTGGAAGGAGACCAATCATGACAAAGGGTACCCTAGTCATTTCATTACCTGAAGTTATAATCATGTTCCTAACTGGCAGTAACGTTATCTGAAGCACATTTATGTTTGTGCTGAAAGATCAGTGAATTATCTAAAAGGTTGTTTTATGGTGGATTATCGAAAACAGTATATGCCATAAATGTCACACATTTATCTAGTCCAACAACATATAATGGTAAATCTGCCTTAAACTCTGGGAAATTGGGGGCGGCATCTTGTTTTGGAGATGTATTCTGTGAAAGACTTGCACAGATTTTTCCCATACAGCACCACAAGGTCCTTTAAATTCTTCTAATGACAGATTATCAGAATACTTTAAAGCAGTGACATAAATATAGACCAGGAATGTAGGATATCTGATCAAGATATGTTACAGCATTAAGCCATAAGGTTTAGAGCACTTTGCAGCATATTACACATGTCTGAAATGAGGCATATGTCACACACTTTTCTTCTTGCTATGGCACATCACTTAGCCTCTCCCCTTCATTTGTTAGCCTGGGTTGGCTGGCTCTGCCATAAAGGAAGAACGAGCCATCACTTGGAAAAGGAAATGATTAGGGAAAGCAGAATGTCAGCTGAGAGAGATGGGCATTTTCATGTTTGCATAGAGCCAGCCTTCTAGGTGCTGGTATGACATATAGACTGGATTGGCATGTTACAGATGAAAGGCAGATATGCAACATGCCGTGCACTTTTCTGACATGCCCCAAAATGTTGCATTCCAATGTCAGATTGCACAAGCAATTTCATTCTATTCACACGTGATACACTACAAAACTTAGCTGAAAATTTTATCCATTTTGCTTATCCTGGAAATCTGAAATTTCAGAGATGATGCTAAATTAATTCTGATATCTCAGTTAATTCATACCCAAGTGATTACCTTTTAAAATTTCAAGAGTGCTTAGGTGAAGATTTTCTTTCTAGTGTGATGGAGGAAACTAGTGTCTGGAATTGAAGGGAGTGATTCTCTGTAGGTGAGGAGTTCAAGGTCTCAAACTGATGAGGAAGGATGCTTTTTGTACAAGGTTTGAAGTCTTTAAAAATAATGCTACTCTCCATTGGGGAAGCTGCTTTGGTTCACAGGAGTGTTTGTTGTCTTAAGACCATTCTTTTTGTGAAAGTGTAGTCCCCCCAGTGTCTTTCCCTCCCCAACAGTTCTTCTGACTCGTGTGATGAGTGCTGGTTTCCATCAGCCTTCTTTGTCTTTGACAGGAAAGCTCAATCACTAGAATGGGCTCCCTAGTCTTTTCATTACCTGAAATTATAACCATCTTCCTAACTGCCAATAACTTTACCCAAAGGACATGTATGTTTGTGCTGAAAGCCCAGACTCCCAGTGAATTATCTAAGAGGTTTCTTAAAGCAGAGTCTCTTGCTAGCACCCAGTATAATTAGAGATGGAAAAGTGCACATAAATTGTCTAATTCACAGCCTTTTCCTGTGACCAGCTGTTTCCTTCAGTCTGTTTTCTAATAACTTGTCTACTCTACTCTAGCAAAAAGTTTCAAGTGATGGGTCTCAAAACATTCTCCTTGGAGATCTCACTTTAAGGAATTTTTTTTCTTAATATTCAGCCCAACTTTCCTTTTCTTAATTTCATCCTATTACTTCAAATTTATACTCCCAACAACCAAGCAAAATAATTCACATCCTCTTAGATGTTTACACTTCAAAACCATCTAGGTTTTCACTATAGTATTCCTGCTTATTCTTTGCTTCTTAAATCATAGTACTAAGATTTGTTAGACAGACATACAACTATAAGTTCTATTGCACTGCACTCATTAAACTCTCACATATTCACTAGGCTCAATGTAAAACCTAGGGAGGATTTCCTAAGAGTGCTCTCTTCCTCGGTTATTCAGGTCAGGAATCTGGAGCGGATGCCCCTGAGAATATAAGAACATATGAATGGCCATACTGAGTGAGACTAGTGGTCCTCCTAGTCAAGTATCCTGTCTTCCAACAGTGGCCAGTGCCACATGCGTCAGAGAGAATAAACAGAACATGACAATTAATGAGTGATCCATCCCCTTGTGTCCACTCCCAGCTTCTGGTAGTTAGAAGTTTAGGGACACCCAGAGCATAGGCTTTGCATCTTTGACCATCTTGACTAATATCCATTGATGGAGCATGAAATTATCTAATTCTTTTTTTAAATTATCTAATTCTTTTTCAACATCCACTGGCAATGAATTCCACAGGTAAAATGGGCATTGTGTGAAGAAATACTTCATATATCTTTTTAAACCTGTTGCCTATTAATTTTATTGGGTGACCGTTGGTTCTTGTGCTATGTGAAGAGGTAAATAGCACTCTCTATTCACTTTCTTCATGCCATTCTTGACTTTACAGGCTTCTATCATCTTTTTAATCTCTCTCTTTATATGCAGTTCCATACATGTAATCATTTTTGTTGCACTTCTCTGTACTTTTTCCAATTCTAATATGTCTCTTTTGAGATGAGGTGACCAGAACTGTACAGATATTCAAGGTGTGGGCATATCATGGATTTATATAGTGACATTATAATATTTTTCTGTCTTATTATCTCTCTCTTTCCTAATGGTTCCTAACATACCATTAGCCTTTTTGACTGCCACTGCACATGGAGCAGATATTTTCAAAGAACTACCCACCATGACTCCGAGATCTCTTCTTGTGTGGTAACTGCTAGTGTAGACCCCCATCATTTTGTATGTAGAGTTGGGATTATTTTTTTTCCAATATGCATTCCAATTTGCATTTATCAAAAATGAATTTCATGTGCCATTTTCTTGCCCAGTCACCCACTTTGGTGGGAACTCTTTGTAACTCTTCACATTCTGCTTTGGACTTAACTATCTTGAGTAATTTTGTATTATCTGCAAATGTTGCCATCTCACTGTTCACCCTGTTTTCCAGATCATGTTTTAATATGTTGAACTGTATGGGTCCCAGTACAGATCCTTGGGGAATCCTGCTATTTATCGCTCCATTGTGCAAACTCACCATTTATTCCTACCCCTTGTTTCCTATCTTTTAACCAGTTACTGATCCATGAGAGGACTTCCCCTCTTATTCCATTACTGCTTAGTTTGTTTGAGAGCCTTTGGTGAGGGACCTTGTGAAAGGCTTTCTGAAAGTCCAAGTACACAATATCTACTGGATCCCCCATGTCCACATGCTTGTTGACTCCCTCAAAAAGAATAGATTGGTGAGTCAAGGTTTGCCTTTACAAAAGCTGTTAATTGATGTGTCTGATAATTCTTTTCTTTGATATAGTTTAATCCAATTTGCCTTGTACTGAAGTTAGGTTTACCAACCTGTAATTGCCCTGATCATCTCTGGAGCCTTTTTTTTTTTTTAAATCATCCATTTAGAATTGGAAGGGATCTTGAAAGGTCATTGAGTCCAGCCCCCTGCCTTCACTAGCAGGACAAAGTACTGATTTTTGCTCCAGATCCCTAAGTTGCCCCCTCAAGGGTTGAACTCATAAACCATGGGTTTAGTAGGCCAATACTCAAACCACTGAGCTATCCCTCCCCTCATTACATTAGCTATCCTTTAGTCATGTGGTAGAGGCTGATTTAAGTGATGGTTTATGGCTATTAATGTTAAATTGTTCAGCCAAAGTTTAAACAGGTGTCTTATTTCTCCATAAAATCTGTTCACTGGTTTATGTGCTCTAGTCACCCTTCCTCATCATATTTCCAGGTGCTAGATTTTGGGTCTATGATCTAGCTAGAAGAGGTGGAACTATACATCTTAAAAATCATCATTTGTTCCAGCTGAGGTCAGTATTAATTAAACTCAGAATAATCTCTCTGCATCCACCTATTTCATATATAACATAAATAAATGTATTTCTGTCTAATTTTACTTGCTTTTGTTCAAACACCAGTTCTTAGGGTTCTCTGACAATGGAAACATAGAAGACATTTGAATCTGGAATTTCACTCTTAAAAAAGCAGAAGCATGTCAGTAGATCTTTCATTAAGTGTGAAGGCTGCCATCAACCTGTTTAAATAAAACCAAATTCTAGAGGTCTACAGAGCTAATGGGAAGATAGAGTCTGGATTTGAATAATTAACTCATTATACAAATTAATACACTTTAAGCAAATTCATTATTTAACCCTTACATCCTTCTTAAATCATGTTAATTGTACACATATAGAAAGATAGATAATGTATTATAAACTGATTGTCAGAATTTCAGTGCTGAAGTCATCAGAAGTTAATAGGAGTTCTGCCAGGGATGCATTTAGCTTTGCATGATTCTGCCACCTTGGAAGCTCTGACTGTACTAGGAATAGGAGGTAAAATGATGCAGCAAATTGTTTAATGACTGTTACTCGCTCAATGAACAATCTGAGAGCTATTTAACTGCAGCAGCAAACCCACCCACTGTGGCACTTCAAGTATCACTCCCAGAGTTGTGCTGGTCAGAAACTTCCTGTGGTTTCAGAAACTAAAAAGCAAGCATCCACAAAATAATGCTCCTGCTTCAAGAAGTTGATCACAAGTCTTTAAAATATCAATAGGTAAACAAATACTCTTTCCAAATGAGAGTATATTTCAAATTCTCCTCTGCTGCCTGCCCCGAAATAGTTATTCAGCTCAATTCCTTCAAGACATTCAGAAGAGTGGTGGATTTGATAACTGGCAGCCAAGGAGGGGGGAACATAAGTGTGAAGTAGATAAGAAAAGTTTGGTGTAAATAGTTGTTGGTGTAAGGAAGCTAAACTGTAATAGTTTATGTTCTAGAACAGTTACTAGAAATAAATTCAAGGCTGTATCTATTGGAAACCAGCTAGCCTTATTTTATCAATAATTTTTACATGCTTTTCAGAAGAGGCATAGAAGAACCCGCAGGTCAACCTTATGCAAGAGTATAAGGTTACTACAATTTCCATACTGATAATTATTCTTTTTAACATTTATATTAGCATGCCACCAATAGACCTCATTGTGTTCAATGATATTTGAAGACATTTGCTGCCCTGGAGATTACAGTCTAAGTCTGGTGACACATAAAGGTTTGGGAGGATGACGAGTTGATGAAGTTTTATATATATATATATATATATATATATATATATAAAAAAATTCCCCTCTCACCCCTATGGGTGGTATGTGTCTTCCTCAACCTCGGGTCCTCTACCAGAGGCCTGGGAGTTTGAGCGTTCTGCGCAGTATCTTAGCTGTTCCTAGCACTGCACTCTTCTGGACAGAGAGCTCTGATGTTGTTCCTGGGATCTGTTGGAGCCACTCACCCAGCTTAGGAGTCACAGCCCCGAGTGCTCCTACCACCACTGGGACCACTTTGGCCTTCACTTTCCACATCCTCTCTAGTTCCTCTTTCAGGCCCTGGTACTTCTCCAGCTTCTCATATTCCTTCTTCCTGATGTTGCTGTCACTTGGCACTGCTATATCTATCACCACCGCTGTCTTCTGGTCCTTGTCTATTACCACGATGTCTGGTTGATTGGCCAGTACCTGCCTGTCCGTCTGGATCTGGAAGTCCCACAGAATCTTAGCCCTGCTATTCTCCACAAGCTTCTGTGGAATCTCCCATCTGGTCTTGGGAGGGTCTAGCCCATACGCTGTGCAGATGTTCCTGTACACAATGCCAGCCACTTGTATATACAGCCATCTGTATATATGTATATGAGATGTATTTATTCACACCACCTATCCCAATTGCTCCTCAACCCAGACATAATTAATTGGCTATTTTCTTGAACAAGTCCTGGCAGAGGAGAGATCTGAATGACGGGAGAGTTTAATGGCCTTCAGAGCAGGAGAGGACCAGGGCTGCCCAGAGGATTCAGGGGGCCTGGAGCAGGGCTGGGTCTTCGGCAGCAATTCGGTGGTGGGTCCTTCCCTCTGAGCCATACAACTATTAATGAATTAGAGCCTCAACACTGCCGTGAGGTAGGACAGCAGTAGTATTCTGCACAGAATAGTTAAATGCCAGAAATGAACCAGAAGTTAGGGGCAGAGATATACATTTGTCCAGAACTCCTGGCTCTCAACCTTGAATTTTAACCACTAGACTATGTTCACTTCCAGTGGGAGTCCAACACATAAAATGAACGCAGATAAGAAACACAATGGGTGAAATTCCCTATGAACACAGGGCCAGAACAAAGACTATGCACCAGTTAAGCCCATCAGGATAGACCTTGCCTTCCTGCTCTTGTCACACACCCAAGACAGAGGTGAATGCCACCCAGTGTGATTCAGGCTGAATAGCTGGGGCATCATGAGTGATGCAGCATCAGAACTATCAGTAATGTTTACATTTCCTCTCCCTCGCCATGATCCAGGTTGCAGACAACTCACTCAGTCTCTTAGGCAAGTTTCTGGTCTTCATCGCCTTAGCTTAACTCTTTCAGCCATCTGTATAGTGACTAAGTGTTTATCCATGCCTTAAGACATCTTTACAGTGTTAAATCACCCCCCATCTCCTCTGTGCACAGATTACAGTAACTCCTCACTTAACATTGTCCTGGTTAACATTGTTACATTGCTGATCAATTAGAGAACATGCTCATTTAAAATTGCACAGTGCTCCCTTATAATGTTGTCTCCCTTAAAGTTGCGCAATGCTCCCTTATAACTGCTTTGTCCACTGGTTGCAGAAAGAGCAGCCTCTTGGAGCTAGCTGATGGGGCCTTGGAACGAAGGTGGACTGGCAGCCCCTCATCAGCTCCCACTATGAGCTCCCCGCTCCCCTAAGTTCCCTGTGGGGCAGCTGCCCAGCAGGCTATCAATTGCCAGGCAGTTCAGGTGACCCTCCCCACACTGCCCTGTGCTGCTCCTGTCTTCTGTCTTGGAGCTGCTCCCGGGAGTCTCCTGCTTGCTGGGCAGGGGGGGGAGAAGGATGCTAATGTCAAGGTGTCACCCTCTGCCCTGCTCCTGGCCCCTGCTCCTTTACCCCACCTCCACAGAGCAGGGGGAGGGACATGACAGGGCTCAGGATGGAGAACGCTTGCTGACAGCAGCTGCTGTCTCAAGTTGCTGATCTACTTAAAAAGGCAATGTACTTAGAGTGGGGTCCGCATACTTAAAGGGGAAATTTGTGTCTCTCTCTCACACACATAGTGTGTGTCTCTGTCTCTCTCTGCCATGCTATCTCCCCTCCCTCCATTCCTGCTGCCTTGTAGAGTGTGAGGCTACATTAACAATGTGTTAACCCTTGAGGGCTCAGCCGAGTGCTAGTTCATCATTTAGCCATAAGGCATTCCCTGGGAAATATCCCACCCTCTTCCACTTTCTCACCTCAACAAAGTTTCACAATCATCATTGTGGTGTACAGTATTAAATTGTTTGTTTAAAACTTATACTTTTTGTCTGGCGAAAAGAAATTCCCTGCAACCTAACTCCCCCTATTTACATTAATTCTTATGGGGAAATTAGATCCGCTTAACATTGTTTCAGTTAAAGTACCATTTTGCAGGAACATAACTACAATGTTAAGTGAGGAGTTACTGTATATTAAGATTATAAATTCATGCATAGGAATAAGCAGAGATCTTTAAATATGTTCCAAGAGTTATGCTTGTTTCAAGAACACTGACTGACATCAGTTAACTTTTGTTGTCCAGCGCGTGATGTGGCTTAATAAACCAAATAGTTACACTAATTGAATTGAAGCTGTATTTTATTGTGAAAGTCTCAGAAATAAACTTTGTTTCTTCATCATTTGTTATAAAGGTTTCCCAAGACATAACAGATACTCACCTTATTCATCAGATATCTTTTTAGATTAAGGTTAAGTGAGTACTGCAGTGAATGTAGCAATTTATACATACTACAAAATGGCTTTTGTTGTCATGTTTATCCACAAAAGCATCTAATGAGAGCATATTGTACATTACTAAATCATATGGATCATTGTACTTATTTGGTGAAAGAAGAGCAGTAGCAGAATCAAGTATCTGTCATGAATATAATGAAACAGTGTTATTCTGTTTTCTTTATTACATCTCTAATCTTTAGTATTCCTTAGTGGGATTTTCCCCCTCCCTGTGGTTGTGAGGAAACAATTTTCCCAACTGTCCCTTAAAAACAAAATGAAACCCAGTCCACATGCTACAGAGTCCAAACTCAGCACTTTCCTAGGGTTTGGCTTCACTGGTTGAGGGGAGATGAGGAAATCAGTTCTAATGTTAATTTTAAAAGTTTAGCTGTTCCCTGACTTTCCCCCTCAAGTTCCTTTCACAGACTGCTCTACCAATACCTAAAATCTGTCCCCTCAGAGCCACACCCATGGCTTTTTTACCTATGTAGTGTAATGAGTGAGCCAGTAAAGTCCATTTGACCCTTTCCAAGCAGGATCAATAGCTGCAAAAATGGGGATGAGATTAGTTTCAAGCAAACACTGCCAGCCTAGTTTAACAAAGAATGGCAACTGCCCTTAAAGAGTGGGGAGGCAGGTTTGAAACCTTGTGCCTGCTACTTTCCAGTTTGGAGGCTGCTGACTGGTAGAAGAGGTTCCTGTCACCATCTGCACCACCCTGGTGCAGGTGGCTGCCTTCCCATACTTGCACCTCTCATGGCTGGCAACTGCAGATGCCATTCTGAAAGGTGTTTTTGAAAGGGCAAGGCAGCAGACGCATTCTTTCCAAGGGCCCTTCAATTGCTTTTCTCACTCCTTAGCAGCAACGTTAGCTCCCTGCAGAGAGGGTAGCTATTTGACAGCTTTCCTCAACTTCTGGTTGTCTTCTTTTCTCTCTAGCATACTCTGTGGCTCCTCCTCTCCCTTCTCAGTCAACCAGAGATAGGAAGTTGGGAATCTCTTGTAGCGTGACTGCTCCCTATGGCAGTAATGGCTCTCTCAGGGCTTCCTGAACTCCTGGGTCCCAAACACCTTCTGGAGCCCACTCTGAATATAGGATGTGGATCTATAGGTCCCAAAGATCTGCCCTTAATTGCTCACTGCATCTGTGACTTGAAAATAGTTCACTCCCAATACAGTGAAAACTATATAGCTACACAAAAGAATCTGCCGAATTTTAGCAAAGGATTATTGCTTAATTCTCAATGCTCCAAAAGTGAATTTTTCTCTCATGACTTTTCCTTACTTTGTGAAATCTTGCCATTTGAATCACCATGTATGTATTTGTTTTGCTGGAATTTAACATCAATATTACTCCCCCACCCTCCCTGAAACTAAGATGGGTTACAGCCTCTATTTAGTTACTTAACGTTTGTGCAGCACTTTGAACATGTAAAACACTATAAAACTACTAAGGATTACTGGTGGTAATACAACAGCAGCTATTGCTGAAGTTTCTTACACACACTGGATGAAATCTTTGCTCCATTGAAGGCATCCTTCCATTCTAAAGGGTTTGGGTTTTTTTCAGTTGCTTACAATTTTGTCAAATTTTCATTTTTTGGACAGAAATGTTCCATGCCTGGTCACGGCCCAAGAGTTATTTTTATTTATCAGAAGTTTGAGTAAAAATAATTCAGTGGGCTTTTGAGTACAAAGGCAGTAAAAAAACACCTACCCGCTGCTCAACGCCACACGCTTGCTCTCGTAATATTTTTTAGAACTTTATTTTTAATAATTCCTGTGCCTCAGCACAACCAGGGAGAAGTTTGAGTTAAGGATAGTCCCTAGGTCAGACATGTGTTTTGTTGGACTCGTTAAAATCCAATTTGAATGGACTGTGTTCTAAAGGTTTAACAAAACCCTGTTCCATTCATGCACACTAAAGTCCTATTTTTCCTCTCCCTTAGACAACTGTAAACCAGGAGTAACTCCATTGTAATGAACTGTGTAAAACTGGTGTGTGTAAAAGGATATTCAAGCCCTAACTTTTTACTGAAGATAAGAGTTCTTTAATAATGACCAACCAGTGTTCTACTAGCACTGTGCATGCATGCATGCATATGTGAGCTGAGTGGAATTTTTAGTAGCTGAAGGGGTGTGTCTGGAAGGAGACAGGACTTCAGACACATCCTGCTTCTTTCCAGGTGATGTTTGAAGGTGAAGACCAAGTATAAATTTGTCCACCACTTCTGGGTGCGGAACACTGGTGCATTCTACACATCCTTGTCATCTTCTGTCCCTGCCCTACATGCAATGTGTTTCCAGAAGCAAGTGTGGGTGTATCAACTTCTCTACAGAATTGACAAAGATGGCTGCCATGCTGCTTTTGTAGAAACAAATTGTTTTGAGTTACAAGTGCATTTTGTGAACCAGTCTTTTTTGGACCCTCATATTTTAGTGAAGAGCTAATATTTGAGGGCACCAGGACCGTGCAAAACAATATGATGAAAATGTATGACATTTCAAAACCATTGCTCATCCATATTGCCCAGCCCTATTATGCACCAATAATATGTTGTAATGAATGGTATAAAATACTCAGTAAAGGATAAGGATTTTGTAACAGGTTGTTACGAACTCATCTATTAAGCATTTTAAAATTTAAAATGTACTAGTTGTGCAATGTTATGAATAACACATCTGAGAATAAATTATTGGCATATTTCCATGTATTGTTTAGGGACACTCTGGCACAGAACTTTTGTACAAATGCACAGGAGAAGGTGCACAGCACCTCACGCTGCATGTGAGGGTCAGGGATGGTTACAGTCCCTGGGTACAGGGGTTTCTTCCTTCCTTGAACCCTTAGAGGTCCATATAGCCCCCAAGGGAGGAGATGAGACTATGGCCATAATGGTGCCTTCCACCACTCAAACATTAGGGATAGCAGATTGCACCATGCACTACCCTAAAAGACAGAGCAGTTTGTGAACTGCCTGCTAGGATAAGGAAGCTTGGTGAGGGATTATGCCGGGCCCTGGGGCCGTGCAGCTCCACATAGCCCCAATGTAAGGCTATGCCCTAAAGGCACAATCAAACCCTTCAAAATTATATATTAATGTCACCTTTTCATTTAAAGAGATTTGGAGGATTTTAATTCCAATCAACTTCATTGAGTGACTGGTGTTTTCCTCTGAAACTGAAGGAAAGGACACATCCAGCAGCACTGATTTGACACAGAAACCATTAGTAGGAGGAACTGGAGAAGTTCTATGCATTGGGCATTCAGGGCTCTACCCTGCAAGCTGCTGAGCGCTCTGGCCCTAATCGTGCTTTGCGGGTGCAGGGAGAGCGTGCTCAACACCTTATAGGATCCAGGCCTCAAGCAGTTATTTTAAGGCCAGCACAACAAGTCAGTTTCTAATACGAAATTCTCTTGCAGTTTCATTAAGTGGTGCCTAAGTTCTAATACCATACATGGATCAGAGTCCAGTGTGTCCTTCCTTAAAAATATAGACATGTAGGGGTCTTGTCATCTCTTTTTTTATTTAATGTAAATATTATTTTAGAGGAGAGGTAGCATGTGTCACTGGATATGGCATTGTGCTTGAAGTTCAGGGATCTGAGGTCTATTCCCAGCTCTGCCACTGATCCCTGTTGTTTGATAATGGATGAGTCATTGGCACCCTGTGCCTCAGTTTCCCTATCTGTAGACTTGGCAAAATTTGATTTTTTTAAAATACATTTGACAAGAGATCAGTTTATTTTGAAGCATTTATTTTCCAATATTTAATTGATTTAAAATTTCACAGTTGTGGGAAATTATGGTGGGTTGTCACAAAACGTGTAGGCGGGTGGAGGGAAGAAAATAATTAATGACCATAGATGTTGCGATTCAAAAAGTTGAAGTTTGATAACTGTTAAAAACACAAATTGTCAACAACATATCAAAATGTACAAAGTAAATGTCCTTTAATCAACCTCTCATAAGTTCTCAAGCAACATTTTTCTTACTATCGGAAAATTTCAATGGAAATATTTGTCAGTTTGTGTGTGTAGAGTGAAATCAACATCTGCTGATAAAAATCTAATCCTTCCAAGCCTAGCTAGCTCTGAAATGGAAATAATAATACCTACCATCCTTTGAACTTTATAGATGAAAAGTGTTCTAAATAAAAAGATAGATGGGGAACTGAAATAAGGAGATCAGGTATATTACAACATATGGAGTAAGGCGCTGTCTTATGAACACATCAAAGAAATTTCATCTGTGGAAGTACTTGCTTGACATAGAGAACAAAACATGTGGAAGGGAGGCCACTTATATTGTTATCCCTCCTTGTTGCGTGTTATTTTGAATGACTTTTAAAAAGGAAGAGAGAGAGAGAAGTATTGGACTGAAGCCTGAATACAATTACTGCCAAGACTGATGTCCTAGCAGCCAACCTCTGCATACATTAATTTATCCTCTTTTATAGCTATTTGGCTAGATCCACTCCTACTAGTGCGGCAGATTGAAGTTGTAACCAAGTGGGATTTACCCCTGGAGAAAGGCTGGCAGTGTTTGCATCTCTCTCCTTCTCTGATGTAGCCACTAGACTCAGGAGAGATCTAGTTCTAGGCTGCATGGAAGGTGAAGCAAGACAAAGGTTAGGTGAGTCAGCAAGTCTGGACTGTGCCAGACAGCTCTGGGTCCCCTGTAAGTTGGGAGTGTGGCAGGCAACTTTCCCACTACAGTTCCTCCCGCCCTGTAGACTTTAGGTCACTGAAACCAACACATTTGGGTTAAATGTATGGAATTTGCCAAAACACAGGACTGACTACAGCTCACTCTGTAGATAATTACAGTTACAATTACAGACCCAGACAGAGAGGTTTATTAGAAACAGAATGAAGATATGGGTCTGATCACTTATCAGGAGAACACAATTTATTGCCCATGGGGATGTGGTATGTTCTGTTGCTATGGGTGATTGATTCTCCTTGGAGATAATAATGGTTCTGTGTGTGATGGTTACAGAATTACAACTGCAGAACAGGTGGGGAGAAAATGCTTTTGTTGAAACTCACTCAGTACAACATCTAGCTTGACCCAGAGCCTGCAGAACCTATAGGGCTTCTGGAATCTTGCATAGAAGCTGTCTGGGATCTAACTGTAAAGAGATGAAAGAGAAAGAGGAAGGAGAAGTTACCAAGAGAAGAAAGTCAATTTGTTGGATGTTTGAGTCTAAAACTTGTGAGTATGGGGAAACTGGGGTCCTTCTTATGCAGGTCCCACTCCCACAAGGTACATCCATGCTTAGTGTTCAAAATGTGCTTAAACATTTTGCTGGATTGGGTTGATAGCTGTTGAAAGTAGATGTACCCTCAAAGCCATCTTACCTTCTCCTCTATTTTATTTTCTGGGTTTTGAGGGTTTTTTTAACTTCCTTTCCTCAGAGCAAGTGACTCAAACCTCACCTATTGCTCTTTCTACAGCTTAGAAGCAGCATTTCCTGTCTGTGATTTGGAAATGGTGTATTATTTCTATCAAGCTGGGTTTTCTCTCTCTGCTTTACTGCTGTTGTTACCTTTCCATCTCTATTATGTATAGGGCCCGACCAAATTTGTGGTCCATTTTGGTCAATTTCATGGTCATAGGATTTTAAAAATCATCAATTTCATGATTTCAACTATTTAAATTTGAAATTTCACAGTGTTGTAATTGTAGGGGTCCTGAGCCAAAAAGGAGTTGTGAGGGAGTCACAAGGTCGTTGTAGCCAGGGTTGTGGTACTGCTACCCTTACTCCTGTGGTGATTCTGGTGGCGATGCTGCCTTCAGAGTATCTGGGAATGGTGGCTGCTGACTGGGAGCCCAGCTCTGAGGGCAGAGCCACTGCCAGCAGCAGCGCAGAAGTAAGGATGACATGGCATGGGATTGTCACCCTTATTTCTGTGCTGCTGCCTGCAGAGCTGGGCCCTCAGTCAGCAGCCACCACTCTTTGGCCATCCAGCTCTGCCGGCAACAGCACAGAAGTAAGGGTGGCATGGTATGGTATTGCCACCCTTATATCTGTGCTGCTGCTGGCAGGGCGCTGCCATCAGAGCTGGGTGCCCTGCTAACAGCTGGTGCTCTCCAGCTGCCCAGATCTGAAGGCAGCACTGAAGTAAGGTTGGCAATACCACAACCCCCATAAAATAACTTTGTGAGCCACTGCAACTTCCATTTGAATCCCGACCCCCAATTTGAGAAACTCTGGTCTCCCCCGTGAAATCTGTACAGTATAGGGTAAAAGTCCACAAAAGACCAGATTTCACAGGGGAGACCAGAGATCATGGTCTGTGACATGTTTTTTGTGGCCATGAATTTGGTAGGGCCCTAATTATGTGTCCCCACTGTTTTCCATCTTCTTTTCTTCCTCTTGCACAGCTGTTCCTCTTCTCTCCCACATTACCATTCTCCACATCCTGCACTGTCGCAGTCCTCTCACAGTACCAATGCAATGGATGGGTCAGAGAGTGTTAATCTTCTTTTATCCTAATCCCCTTGATCTCTCCACCTCCAAAAAGTTGTTGCAGGAACTACAGCTCTAGAACCTTCAGGCAGTGGTACAAGGCTGGTAGTGTGATTGTTTTCCCCAAAACTACTGTCAAACAGTCAAATATATGGCCCACTCTGGTAATGCACTAGTTCAGGGGTAGGCAATCTATGGCACGTGTGTCGAAGGCAGCAGGTGAGCTGATTTTCAGTGGCATTCACACAGCCCGGGTCCTGGCCACGTCCGGGGAGGGCGGGTTTTGCATTTTAATTTAATTTTAAATGAAGCTTCTCAAACCTTTTAAAAACCTTATTTACTTTACATACAATAATAGTTAGTTATATATTATAGACTTATAGAAAGAGACTTTCAAAAAACATTAAAATGTATTACTAGCACGCAAAACCTTAAATTAGAGTAAATGAAGACTCGGCACATCACTTCTGAAAGGTTGCTGACCCCTGCACTAGTGTATTGTATTAAAGGGGGCTGGCTGAACAAGAGGCCATGTGTATGACTTTGTGAAAGCTAAAACTATAACAAAATTAAAGCAAGAACTAGATAAATTCATGGAGGATAGGTCCATCAATGGCTATTATTCAAGATGATCACAGATACAACCAGATGCTCTGAGTGTTGCTAGCCTCTGTTTGCCTAAAGCTGGGACTGGATGACACAGAATGGATCACTTGATGATCCCCTGTTCTGCTCAATCTCTCTGAAGCATCTGACACCCCCCACTGTGAGAAGACAGGATATGGGGCAAGATGGACCATTGGTCTGACCCAGTATGGGCATTCTTGTCACTGCAGTACTTTATTCTCCCTGTGGAGAGAAGGCTATGTATCCAGAATATGCACTGCAGCATGATAATATGAAGCATTTAATGTATAGTCAGGCGGTGTGGCTGCATGAACATGTTCTCATGACAGGAAAGTGTACTTTTGTATTTCAGGGAGCTATTTGTGCAGCCACAGATTTGTTCTAAGGAAAGAGGTTTCTCACTGAGCTACCAGAGCTGTGCTCCACAGGCTTCAGCATGGTACAGAGATAAAAACATTGTGCCTCTGACCTACAGAATCTGAAAATGGAATGTCTGCATCACAGTCTTGAGTTTTATTCCAACGTAGGAGGGCATGTGGACATTCCTAATATGAAGCAAAGAGCTGAATCCTGCTACTCTTACCCATATTATTAAATGCTTCTGTTCTGGTAGCTTTTAAAGGTCCCAGTCAGGGTTGGGTGCTCTACAGCACAGATTGGGTGCTGTACAAACATCGAAAAGAGACAATTCTTACTTTGAAGGATTTACAATGGGGGTGGCCATAAATTTAATATCAAAACTGGTTTTCAGTGGAATTCTAGGTTTTTCCTTATCTTGGTGAAAAATTGAAATTTTCCCTCAGAAACCAAGTATCCGAAACCCCAGATATTTTGATTTGGTTATGCTGCTGCAGTGCCTCCTGGGAGTTGTCTTTTAGTTGCAATTTAAAGACAAACAGACCAAGGACATGGGCTACAACATACTAGTTCTCTCACATGCAAATAGTACAAGTGATTTCATTGGGATTACTTACATAGATAAAGACTGCTCATCTGAATAAAAGTTAAAAGATCAAGCCCATGTCACAAGAACTTATCCATGTTGTATGTCACATCCCATGTAACTAGACAATTGCTCTGATTTCACAGAAGTCCCCATGTAAAGTATGTTTATGTCAGCACTCAGATACCATAGTGAAGGGCCTGCATAGGGCTGAGTAAAATGAAGATTTTGTTTCTTTTTTCTTCTCACAGATTGACCATTTCTGCTGAATGCCCCATGCAGCTCGAAGACTTCCCCATGGACGCACATGCTTGCCCGCTAAAATTTGGAAGCTGTAAGTTCTTGTCACAATTAGGAATGTTGAATATAGTTTTGATTTGGCTTGTCATTTTCAGCCAGTACAGTTTATGTGCATCTTTCACTAGATATGACTGATCTGGTCCCACTCAGTCTTCCCCCTGAGCTCTTAATTTCTAATAGATGGCAAACTATGTGTAGCACTGCTACTTTCCAGATCATGTATCCCTCTTCGCAATCTGTGTGTCACAAGGATGTCAGGTAGTGGGGGTATTTAACAATGCCTATTCAGTACTAGATGCAACCAAATCACTTTAATAATTGAGGTTTTTACATGTATGGAAAAGTGGAACTTTCCCTAGTGTCAACTGTGCTCTTACAGTATTTACAAACATACTATTTGGTCATGTTCTATTGACTACAAATATACAGTACAGATATGTAGAGGTTAGCAAAACGGGATAATCTGCCCATCTTGACTTTGATAAATCTACTCCTATATCTTATTACATGAACCTGCGTACATACACATACAAACATTATATATACACTCACATTACTGTTTATATATACAGACACATACATTATCCTCTAAATTGTATGTTGAAGTGCTGATTTTTCTTGATACCCTGAATCTGTAATCCACCATAATGCTGTCCTGCCAGCAGCTTACTTTAAAAATAACCTTAAGAGATTGTATGGCTATATTTAAATACAAAGCCCTTAATTAAAGTACAGACTAGGCTACTAGAGTAGACATCTTTTATTTCAGTAATCAAAACGCAAATTCCAGGTGCAACGAAAGTCTCCCAAGGCTTTTGAAGTTACCCGTCAGGGTTTTTAACGAGTCTCTGGTACAAGTTAACTGTCTCCCCATAACTCCCTCCCCCATATCTTTTTTTTTTTGTAAACATCCTATCAATGTAAATTCTCTAATCCTGCCAAGATTAATCTTTGCTTTTATCTGCTGTATGTGTGCTGGTTTAATATTGGGTTTGCATTGTCTTCTTGTGATCATATTGATAACAAGTAAAAACACTATGTACAGTAATGATTACCAAACTCCGTCACTTGATTTCCCTTCCCTTGAAGTGGAAAAAAGACTCAGCTTCATCTGTGTAGACCCAAATATTTCTTACAGGGTCACTATAGGTTCAAGTGCATCAGCTGAGTGCAATGATGTTAACCTATGACAATATAATTTGAAGTCCTGTCACTCACTTGCATTACAAGATCCTAACTTAAAGGTTTAAGAGCAGACTAATCGATTTTATGTGCATTCACATGAAAATATGATTTGTGTGAGAGAAGCTAATTACATGCTGCAATACAAATTTGAAAAAAAATTCCACCCTCTAAGTTATTCCCAACATCATGGTATCTGAACACCCCACAATCTTTCATGTATTTATCCTCACAATGTTCCTGTGAGGTAGGGAAGTGCTATTATCCCCATTGTACAGATGGGGAACTGAGGCATAGAATGTCAAAGTGACTTACCCAAGATAACGAAGGAAATTTGTGATAAAGCAAGGAATTGAACCTACATTTCTCAACTCTTAAACTAGTACCACAACCATTCTTCCACTCCCATTAAAGGTTTTAGATGTTTGCTAATGTTCTTTGATATAGTGACAGCTATGGCTTTTAAAGTGAAATCTGGTTAGCTATTAGTTCATAATGTAGAAGTAGCCATTGGGTAGATTTAAGGGCCTTACTGAATTTATAGTAAAGAATCCCTATGTGCACGCTGCAGCGTGCAAGAAGTACCTTTATACTGTAACAAGTATTTAGTTTAACACAGGCTCCAATTCAGCAAAGCATTTAAGCATATATTTAAAGATAAGCATGTGCTTAAGTGCTTTGCCAAAGCAAGTCCAATATGATTCAGTTTACTTCCCCTCTCCCCCACCCTGACAAAGGTTCAAAAATGTAAATAAACCCATAAGAAGGCAGGATAAAAAATTATGCCACTGGTTTGAGTAAAGCCCACAAAACATTTAGAAAGAAGTTTTTAAAAATGCACTTGGAGGTTGCACTTATCTAAATGTAAAGTTATACGTCAGATGTGCCAAGAAGTGCAGGGGGTGGGGGTGAGGGCTTTTGGCACACAAATAACTTTAAGCTTATAAAGAAAAATAAAGGTGGCCTTATTTATTACTTTTGTTCCAAAGGCCCCTCTAACTCTTACCACTTGACACATTTAATTTGTTCTCTGCAAGTCATCTTCAACATGTCCCACTGTGTTTAGGCATTGAACTGTTTGGTGTGTGACACAGCTCACTGTTTCGACACCCCTAGATATATAGGGGCACATTATGGGAAGTCTTCTAGCATTCTGAATATCTTTATTGTAGATAAAACACCACCCAGGAGCTTGTGAGAGCTGTATTGCGATTTAATATGCAAGTGCTTGGAGAGGGGGCAGCCAACAGATCAGGCTTTACTGGGTTAGTGTAGTTGTGTTTTCAAGAAACCAAATATTGTTACCAGTGATAGCAAGACAGGTTTGTATTAAGTTATCCTCTTCAAGACTGCTTTACACTTCCACAGAGACCACAAGGATTTCTTGCTGAGCCTGTTATAAGCAATATACACCTGATCTTTCTCTTAAAGACATTTTTAAATGGCGCTCCAGTAGAAGAGGAGCTGGGAATATAATGGAAGTAAATTTTAAACACCTGAACAGTAGCGTAGGTTGAGGAGCTGGAGAAAGAAAGAGTGAATGCTAACTAGTCAGAGGGCAGACAGAGTAGCAGGAAAGCAAAATGAAAGAGTAATCACGTGGGCAGATGAGCAGGAGAGTCGTTTCTGAGAAGCAATCCATAGGTAATCAGGGTGAGCAGGAGATTATTGCTTTCCTGGTTGCATGTATGTACATTGCACTGTTGAAATTCTGCAAGGAAAAGTGTGAAATGTGGCATGACATTTCCTTCAATATTAAAAAAACCCTCTGTTACTGATAACAAGAAATCTTGCTGTTTTATTTCCCATGTGGTTGGTTTATAGTTAGGTTTGAATCATGGAATGATAGAACCATAGAGTTAGAAGGGACCACAAGGTTCATCTAGTCTAACCCCCTGACAAGATGCAGGATTTTTTTTTACCTAAGACAGATGGCTAAAGTTAGATTCTACAAGACCCTAGGATCAGAAGTTAAAGAGGAAGGATAGTGCAGTAGTTAGTGTATCACCTGGAGTCCAGTCCCTGCTCTGCTATAGATTTCCTGTGGGACCAAGTCACAGCCTTTCTGTGCCTGAGTCCACATCTGCAGAATAGGGATGAATGTACTTCCCTACCTGAGAGGTGTGTTGTGAGGACAACTATAGATTGCTAGGCTCATAGAGGCTACAGTTATGGAGTTATGTAAGTACCCTAAGTGGATGGAAGCTCGCTCTGTAGCAACAAAATAATTTGCAGGAGTAATTCAGTAAGGGATGGTTGGAGAGTATGGGGGAAAGGAGTAATGTTACATAATGAGCACCACAAGTGTTAGGAACCTAGTACCTTCCTGGATAAGTCCCATTTTTAGGTACTTCTGCAGCCCACAAAATTCCTGCTCAGCTGCCACCAAAACCTGTAAGCACCTAAACTAACTCGGCACCTAAGTTTTTGCCTCTGGACATGTATGCTGCAGCCTCACTGTAGGCGCCCAGATACCTATGATTTGTTGCCTAAGCCCCAGCACAACTGAAACCAGGAAAGATAAACGTTCATCCACCTAACTCACTTGTGGGGCCTGACCTGGTAGGCATTCTCAGTCTGGCTACTGGACCAAGCTCCTCAGGTGAGTTCACACAAAATGGCCTGGGAAGGAGACCCACCTTGTAACCTTTAGCCTAGTGGTTAGAGCACTCACCTGGGCTGTGGGAACCCCCCACTTCAGTTCCTCATCTGTCAGAGGGGGAGAAGGAATTTCAACAGAGATCAGCCACCTCTCAGATGAGTGCCCTAAACAGTGGGCTGCAGAGTCACTCCCACTGCCCCCACTTTATATTTAATACTGAAGTCATACCACTTTAATTATTTGGGCCAGTGAAAGAGTTAGAATGATTCTATAGCCTAGTGGTTAGGGTACTCACCTAGGAGGGAGCTGATACTTGTTCCCCTCTCAGGCAGAGAAGGGATTTGAAGAACCAAGGGCCTCCCACATCTTGAGCAAGTACTTTCTCCACCAGGGTATAAGGAAGGTCCTGCGCCTCTTCCCCCTAGGTTTTATTTCAGTTCCCTCCCCCGCAAGACCCCGGAACCCTTATTTTCCCCTAGTTTGCAAATGTCATGCTGAGATAGCCACCTAACTCCAAGCTGCAGGAATGTGCCTATCTCTGTGAGAAGGGCAGGGCTTAGCATATTCCCCATCTCGTTGGCCTCTCTCATTGCTTGCTTAGTTGGTTATCCACCTACCATGCTGGTGCTGGCTTTTGTAGATCACCTTCTAAGGTACCTATCTATTCCCATTCATTGTACAGGGAGTCAAGATGCCTATCTCAGTCTCTGTGAACCAGAGCGTTGTTCCTGTAATTTGCTAGGTACTTTTAAATTGGGTGCAGCAGTGCTCAGCATCACAGTGCTTAAGCCCCTTCATAGATGAGGGCTCACCAACTTAGTTAACTGCAAGAGAGTCAAAAATACCAGAGTTCAAGTAATACCCTTTAGTATGTGAATACTCATAGCCTCCTTGGGCCACATCTCCATATTAAAAGTAAGGATGTTTTTGAACCACATGGTAGCAATCTCATTAGAAAAAGAAAAAGGAGACTGAGGATAAACCTGGGCATGCAGTCTCTAGAGGCCAAGTCCTGGGCTGGTGTAAACAGACTCAACTCCATTTAAGTCAGTGGAACCACACTAGTTGATACTAGCAAGGAATTTGGCCCTAGCTGTGCACTCTTATATTAAAACTGTTATATTATGGGAAAAAGCTTATCCCTTCCATGGGAGAGTTCAAAGTACGACTTCCATTACAGGCCAGGTACTGACCTCTCACTCCCTAAATCTGCCAAAGCAAAACTGATCCACACTGAAGTTTCACAGGCCTAAGTATATATATATATATATATATATATATATATATATATATATATAGGTAAATCAAGCAAGGCCTCAAAGCTGGAAGCTGTATTTATACCTTGTTTGCTCACTGGCCTTGGTGGTACTTTGCAAGAGGAGTTCAGTTGGGGCTCCCAGCACTCATATGGAGACAGGTAAATAGCTGAGGCAGAGAGAAGTTAATTGACTTTCCTCAAGGTCACACAGCAACTGAATGTCAGAATGCAGATTAGAACCCACTGCTTTGGTCAGACTGACAGACGTCTAATCCACAGACCACAGGACCCCCTGCCCAGACAACTGACTTAACTCCTACAATCTCATTTTAATCATGGTGTTAATTATATCCTTTTAATTTTGGTCACAGGATTGCCCTGAAGATGAAGTAGTTAATGTTTGTGAGTTAATGTTTGCCAGTGTTTTGACAGTATGAAATGCTGCATTGTGGAGTGATAGGAGTCTAGTTAATGTTGTGTGATTATCTGGTTAAACCAGTTTTCTGTTTGTACTATCTCCATAGTTTTGCATGTATTTGCACACCCATCTCAATTAACTTCCCCCACCAAGCTACTCCAAGCAACTTGAACTTTTGCCTGGTGGTGTCTAATGGGTTGGCTAATGATGTGAATCTAGTCACTTGCCCTCGGAACCATTCTAATACTAGTAACGCTTAATAAAGATTCTCTTTTAGCTCACGGTTTGTTCCTTGGGAACTAAAGAGTCAAGATTGTATCACTACTGGGTATTCATTGGCCACAGAGGTGCAGCTGATGGGCTCGCTGTAGAGATGCTCTTGCAGAAGGGGGTTATATCCTTTTACTTTTTCCTAAGTCGTTTAATTTATTGGTGCCTGCCCATGATTTATTGCAGAGGGATGAAGTCTCCCTAATACTCTTGATCCTGTTCTAAGTTCCATGCTCCTAGGCTCTTTGCCTACCCATCATGTTCTCAAGTCCTGTTCCAAGGATTTCTAGGCATCTCTTGCTGTCTCTCCTTGACACTGCTGTTCCATCTGCATGAGTTATGTAACTTAGGAGGTACGGCATTGACTTGTTTATTTCTTGGACTGTTACAAATATCAGGCATTCTATTCAACAAGCTAGTGCCTTTTTTTCCCTTTTTTTTTTTTTTAAGTCTGTGATGTTTTCAATCTGGTATTGTGCACATTTGATTGAGTTGCAGAAAAGCAAACCTTAGATCATTTCTATGAAGGCCAGAATTGCTTTTTGTAATATGATGCCCATTACACTGCTAAAGGGTAAGTATTGCTGACTGCCATTTGCAAAGCGAGTTGAGCCCAATCAGCACTGAAAAAGCTTTGAGAAGGAGGCCTCTTCCCTCAGTATTTAATGATCTAGGTAATATACTGTCAATTTCATTGTCACAGTAATCAGTCTTTGTTGTAGGGAAGGAATGTTAAAGTTAGTCTGGATTTTTTTGATGGAAAAATGCAGATTAGCTGAATCTAGAGCTTTTTGCAAGAAAAAAAGTATTAAAAAACTGACCCTACTTACCAAAATTGATAAAAGTTTTGAAGTTGTCAAAAATGTTACACTGACATTTTCTAAACAAAAAAAATCTGGTTTTCAAGTTCTGAACAGTTTTGCTTAGAAATTTAAGCTATTTATAGTAAAAATTTAATATAATGGAAACAATTATCAAAACAATGTTTCCATGGACCTGGACTTTTTACTTTCTTTTATCTTTTTAGATTTTGGGGCTATCATAATCTGAGCTTTTCACTTTTCAACCCAGTCTGGGAAAGGGAAAATTACCAAAAAAATCTTCAAGTTTTTTGAGGGACAGGAAAACCCTTTTCCAACTAAACTCTAGTTATTAACTTTTCACCCCTGCACAAAAGGGCACCACAAATCCTATGGCCCGTATAAAGTCTCAGAGAGGGGCTTACGTGAGACTTACATGCTTCATAGGCTTGTGGTGTTCCACTTCCAATAGGTGAATTTTATTCTCATTGCTTCCTTGCTCTGGTTAAATGTATTGAAATCCTGCTCCCTTTTTTAATGGACATGCCTGTCCTGAAATCTGACTATTAAGAACTTCTCTGTAAATAAGTTATATATAGATCAGGGGTTGGCAACCTTTCAGAAGCGGTGTGCTGAGTCTTAATTTATTCACTCTAATTTAAGATTTTGCATGCCAGTAATACATTAACATTTTTAGAAGGGCTCTTTCTATAAATCTATAATATATAACTAAACTATTATGGTATGTAAAGTAAATAAGGTTTTTAAAATGTTTAAGAAGCTTCATTTAAAATTAAATTAAAATGCAGAGCCCCCTGGACCGGTAGCCAGGACCCAGGCAGTGAGAGTGCCACTGAAAATCAGCTCCCATGCTGCCTTCGGCACCCATGCCATAGGTTGCCTACCCCTGATATAGACTGTGTAGCCACCAAACTTTCTAAATCATTTGGAATTACCTCTGATCTCCAAAGTCTGATGCAGATACTACTATCTATTCTGGAGTATGGAAACTTTCTGCTCCAAAATGATCAGAACACTGAGCAGTGAGCATCTACTTGTACCAGTGATAATGAAGTGTTTAAATTATATATATAAACATGCAGATTCCTATGCACAAAGACCTCTAGGATCCATAAGAAAAACACTAAAGACATAATTAATATAGGTAGGCAGCTAGTTCAAATGGGCCAGAGCACACACAGACCAACCCATCCCCTCCCCCCACCACCACCAACATAGCAGAGTGAGAGAATACAGCATTCACAGTGTAAAACAACATCACAACAAGCTAGAAAGGGAAGAAAAAATGTTTGGACTCTCGCACTGAAGGATGCTGCAGTTGTATTCTGGTGATTAAATAACTGTGTCTTCTGCAAGTTTTGCTTCCTCACCGCTCACCTCACTTTCTAGGTCATTCAACAACATGGGTCCTAGTACAAAACCTTGATTAAACCTGATCAACTAATCCTACTCTTTGCTTCCTGTCTCCTGGTCAATATTTGATCCATGACAATATTCTGCCTCTCATCATATGACCACTCACCATCTTCAGTAGCCTTTTGTGCAGGTACTTGTTAAAGGCCCTTTGGAAGCCTAAATTAATTATGCCAGCCAGTTCTCTTTTATCCACTATTTTATTTACATGATCAGAGAATCCAAAGAGATTCAATTAAACAATTTTTCTTTGAAGAAACTGCTGATCTGATCCTATCAGATCATGATCTTCCAGGTGTTTTGTTATTCTATTTCTAATTATGTTTTCAACCAGTTTACCAGGTACAGTTGCTTATTAGTCTGTTGTTCCCTGGATCACACCTAGAGTCATAGACTCTGACTTTTTAATGTACCAGGGTGTGCTTCCCCTGGCTCTGTCCCAGGCGTCACCCCCACTCCACCCCTTCTCTCAAGGCGCCACCTCCACCCTGCCTCTTGCTGCCCCTGCCCTGCCTCTTGTCCCCATTCCCTCTCCCAAGTGCGCCCCACCCTCACTCCTCCTCCCTCTGCCCCATCTGATCCATGGTGGGTGGGAGGTGCTGGGAAGGAGGGGGAGACACTGATAATGGGGCTACTGGTGGGCACTCAGAACCCACCATTTTTCCTTAGGTGCTCCAGGCCTGGAGCACCCATGGAGCCAGCGTCTATGCCTAGAGTCATTTATAAATAAGCACATTTGCTGCCCTCCACTCCTCAGAAGAGTCGCTCTTTTTAATGAGAGATTGCATGTTTGTTAGTTCAGCTAATTCATAACTTTAGCTTTTTTTTGGAAGCCAATACATTTACTTCAGCTAGATTTATAGCAGAGATAAGAGGGGGAGAGGGAGGTCAGAAGAAACTATTGCTAGCACAGGCTTTGAACCACATGAGCCCTGAATGGCACTCTTTTCCATCACTTAAATTTGAACTTGTATGTGCAGCTCATAATCATAAGTAATTCCAGGTTACAGACATGTTTGGGGTAAACTGTAGGTCAGCTGTTATAAATCAGTATAATTCCACTGAAGTACAGTAGCTGAGCATCTGGTGCACCATCAGTAGCTAAGGCAGCCACCAAACAGATAAGATCACATATAATGAAAATGTTTTGATGGTTATTTTAAAAAGTGCCTTCCAGGGACACAGTCAGCATCTTTTGAAAGAGCTGCAAAGAATCTGCTGTTACAAACAAGTTTATAAAGGTTGCAAGCCTCATACTGTCTGCTTAGTAAGCAGTCTCTTCACTGGGACATGAACTGTGTCTGAGGCTTGTCATGCAGAACAAGTTTAAAAAAAAAGTTGGAAAACTTTTTTTTAAGGCAAAGGGAACAAAGGTGAATTCAGGAATTAGTTTGAGAAGGGTTGGGTGAAGACTTCCTTTGAAACCTCTCTCAGTTTTCCACATGTGACAGGTCAGGGCAGTCAGATCTGAGAGAGACAGAACCTTGGAGGTTTAACTCACTGATGCAAAATTAACACAAATTGGCTTCAGATATGTTTTTGACCTGAGTTCAAAAGCCTCATAATAAGAACATACAGAAAAAGAATGTCTCAGTTTGAGTTTCCAGCACAAAACAAAGTGCAAACTTTTGTGCCTAAATAGTTTTAGCCCTAGTACCCAAGGCAGTTCTGGCTCTCAGCTAGCTCTGCCTACTGCTCACAGCACCTCCTATTTACAGCATACTGAGGGAAAGTTACTGCACATTCACAGCTGCCCAAAGCAGAATGCTGGATTAGAGCTAAAGGCCAAGGATCATTGTTTTATCCATTGACAATATTACATCATTGCTTTCCAATCCTTTATTTATTTATTGTAAGGCCCTCATCACCATAATATCTAAACACCTCACAAACAGTAATTACATTTAATCTCCCCCTTCCCACTCCTCCCCCCGTGAGGTAGGGGAGTATTCTCTCCGTTGTGCAGATGGGGAACAGAGGCACAGAGATTGTAATCTCTGCTGGATCAGGATTGTGGGGTTTTTTTAAGTGTTTGTATCACAACTATTACTACAGGATCCCAGTCTTAATTAGGACCTCTTGATGTTACTGGAATACAGTAATGATAAAGGGATTTGTCCAAGTTCACATGGGAAAGTCTGAAGCAGAACTGGGAACAGATCCTGTTCTCAGCTCCCCGATCAGTATCTCAGAAACAGCACCTCTTCCTCTTGTTAGCTTGGGAATTCTCCACCTAAATCCCCAGATACCCAGTATGCTTTAACTCCTATACAACTGCCCTTTTGTATTCAGGGATTGTTTGTTTTGAAGAAACCTGCCACCTGTATTTTGAGCATGTAATCCTTTGGCTATTGGAAGGTGCTTCCTTCCTACCTCCCCTCCATTAGTCAGGGAGAATGGATTGGACACATGAAGGGCTTTTGAATGGAGTGTTAATCCTCCCTCTGCCAGTCCCCAAATCAGGTCCACTTAAAAATTCCTCATATGTTCAACCCATTCTACCAGCTAGAGATCACTGAGAATGTCTCCTTGTCAGCACTGCTCATACACCTACAGGAGGGGATCACCACAAAGGGTTGAGTATGCTGTATCTACATTGCTCCTTGTCTCTGTTAAGAAGGGTCCAAGATCAACCCCAATTTCCAATCCCCTCTACAGTATCACACTGCATTAAAACACTGAGCCAGCCAAGGAAGTTACAAAGTTTTTAAGTGTACAAGATGAAATGTATCATAACATTTTGACACCTACCCCCCTCCACACCCCAAATGTATGATGCGACTCCAGTGGAGCCACAGCAATTTATGCCTGACAGAAAAACAGTGGTCTGTTGGTTCACAGAAAAGATCAATCATAGGCACTAACAGTTTAGTATCTCAAGGCCAATGTATCTATATCCTGAAGGGACTTGCTTCCATTGGTGGGACATTAGTTTAGTTTCTATGACCAGTGCCATATGAAATTGCAATTTTTCTGATAAGAAACTGGACTGGAGTCACCAACTTATTTCACATATGCATCAACATAGAAATAGCTTTTAACCATTGCCGACCCAGGCAAAATATGAACAGGTGGCCTTAGAAATGGAAGGTTGTTGTATCCCTTTGGCAAAACAGTTTATGTTTTTATGAGAGGAACGGTGGAAAAGAGTCTCAGCGAAACAGGAGAGAGCAGAGAGTGAGGAAGGGGAAAGAGAATGAAATTGTATCCTTAGCAACCCTCCCATTTTAGACAAGGCTCACAATTTCCCTGAGTAACTCCAATCAGTTTACAGGGCCCAACCGAGATTGGTACACACACTTATGTCCAAAAACATGAGACCATCCCTGCTCCAGTAATTTTACAGTCTACACAGACAGTAGGTGGGAGAGGAAAATGGAGGCACAGAGGCTTCCATAGCATTACACGGCATGTTAGTAGCAGAGACAGGATTAGAAACCAGATCTCTTGCCTCCTGGGCTATACTTCCTCTGAAGACTAACTTGAAATACCAACTAGCACCCAAAAAAGGGAGGCAATCCAAACTAGTAGACATTGCTGCACAGTAAGGCTTGAGTGACTTGTGCAAGGTCAGCGAATGGTAGAACTAGGAAAATAGCTCAGATCTCCTGACTCCCACGCTTTAATCTTGAAACTCTGCTTGCTCTATGCTTTAGTTTAACTGTGAGAATCTTCCCAAATGTGGAGTCACTATCACTAAGGCATGATGCTGTGACATATGATCACATCATGCAGGATGTGCCAAGATGTTGCCACATACTGAATCATGATTGGAAAACAGACAAGCCACTGAAACAGAATAACAGACATTTTATAAACCAATGTTCTGCCCTGTGGGTCTCTGAGTGGTAGATGTGGCAAAGCAGAGCAATGGTGTTAGGATCTCACCCTATTGTATTATATTTGGCTGAACAACAACATGTTTGCAGAAGAACCCCACACAACCAGGATAAATTTAATATTTGCTGTAATTTCCTAAGAACTTAATACTCACTTAGGGCCAGATTCTGACAGCATTGCTGATTATCAGTGGTAATTTACTGCATGAGTAGATCTATTGAAATCAGTGACTACTCATAAAGTAAGATACTATTTACTGTGAATAAAGGCAGCAGAATCAGGCCCTGAATATATAAGTGCCTGGTGTTTGTATTTTAGAAGATTTTTACCTATTTTATAGAAAATAAAAGAAACCTGACATTTTCTGCATGTACGTACTGTACTCAGCAAACACTAACAATGCAGTTAACATAGCAGCCCAATATGGTAATTTCAAATTCACAGCTTGACTAAACACTCACAGCAGCCTTTGAGTCAGCAGCTCACTGAAATTACTGTGCATCTTGCCTTCAAAGATACTAATGTACCTGGGAACTCCCAAGATATTTTAAATTTTTAAAATGCCAGCTCAAAACACCCCTACTGTCCAGCCTTTTTACCAACACTTATATTGACATTAACATTACAGGTACAGCAGAACCACAGAAGCTGAAGTAATAGATTCTGGTCCCTTCCACATGAGAGACAATTGAAAAAATGGTCACCACCAAACATGGTGTAAAATCAATTCTCAGATTCATTCCACATCAAGTCAGGCAACACTACATCCAAAAATAAGTTATACTATAAATACTAACTGCAGTGAGCAAAAAACAGGAGACACAGAAAAGAAGATGTGAAGGGAGGAAGGTGTTAAGATGTCACTGCTCAGGGTTGCACACATTACACAGCATCAGCATGTTTGAAGGCTTTCGGAGGGATTTTCCCCTTATACACCACTGTAGTGACACACAGGAGCCATGAATGCCCTGCAATTTCCTGGGGCAGAATTCCCCCAGCACAAGCATTATGTTGGGCTGCCATAAGAGACAGTGTGCTGCCCCCTGCTGGAAGAGCTGGCAGAGGCTCAGGAGGAACCATGTCAGGTTAGCCCTGAGTGGTAACGAGATTATGTGCAGCAGCCCAGCAGCAGCCCTTGAGGGGCACAGAATCAGAAGAGCACAAGGGTGGCTTAAAGCCACTTTTGCACCTCTTCCCTGAGTTGCACCTTCTTTGCTGCATTTCCTGGAGGCGCAGCAGAGATGCTCACACTTCACATAGCCCAAGAAAGACTTCCAAGGGCCATGATATTGATCCCTATCATCTTATGTCCTGATGACAACTCACTCCTACATGGCTGCTTCTGAAAAAACTGCAAGGCTTTCCCTTCATACAGGAGGGAGTGATAGTCCCTGGATCAGAGAATAATGTTATTGGCTAGCAAGAAGTTTTTTTCCCATTTTATTTTTCCCTTTAACTATAGTTTGATCAGATAGATCCCTCAATACACAACTCAACAATATGGCTCAGTATGCCACTTGTTTTTCTTAGCACATTGTTCCTGATGGTGTGGGTTTCACTACAGGTCAAGACCATGACCGAGACTCAGGTTAGCCATTATATGGAGGAGCTGAGGGTGGGGAGTAAGTAGCCCCCATTCCTTGCATGATTCCACAAGGGCCAGACAGCAGAGCAGCCCCTATGCTGGAAAGGGGCTACTGTCTAATTACTCCCCCATGGACTCAGTACTGCAAGAGAGGCAGAGAGTAGGTGGAGTTATTATGGTTCCACATTCCCTCCCCCTCTTTACCTAGAGCTAGCCAGTTGTATGGTAGTTAGTATGCTGCAGCTCAGAAGGGTGTCTCCAAGTGCACACTACCTTGCTTTAGACAAACTCACTAGTGCCACCACCCCCTCATGGCTGGGCATGACGTAGCAGGGTCTCCTCATCTAATGCCCCCTGCTGAAAGACACTGCAGTGCTCTGCTTCTTCTTGTGGCTCAGCCCTTCAGCCAGGTCACTTATGGGATGTCTACACAGAAACTAGACACCTGTGGCTGGCCTGTGCCAGCCAGCTCAGGCACATGGGGCTGTTTCATTGCTCTGTAGACATCTGGGGTTGGGCTGGAGCCCAGGCTCTAGGATCTGTGAGGTGGGAGGGTCCCAGAACTCAGGCCCCAGCCTGAGCCCAGAAGTCTGCACAGCAATGAAACAATTCCACAGCCCAAGCCACGCGAGCCTGAGTCAGCTGGCATGGGCCAGCTGCGGGTTTTTCTTTGCTGTGCAGATATACCCCTGTAGTTCCACCCTACTCCCCAGACCAGAGTCCGAAAAACCAGAGTCCAACAAATAATATCAAGACCTTGTATCAGGTCTCTGGCCCCTGACTCTGGGCCCAGTGGCTTACCCGCTTGCTTCAGTGTACCACAGCCAGGCAGGATTCACCCTTCTTTTAGGCCAGAGGCTTACAGGGTTCCCCCAGAGTCCTCCAACAAATGCCAAATTAAAAATATAAGCTTAAAACACTTCTGCCATGCACAGGCTCAAACTTGTATCCCTCTGTTCTGTTCCTCACTGGAACAGTTCCCTGGAGCTCTGGGTCCTACCCTTTTGTCAGGGCTCATTGCCAGGGCTTGTTGCACCTCAGTGGCTTCCCAATTTTTCTCCTGCTCTTAATGCCAGAGTTCTTTATTCAGGAGACAATCCCATAGCAAATTCTGCCCTTTAGCTTCCTCTTCAACCCTGCCAATCTCACTATTACCAAGAGAAGGACTGCAGCAGACTTCTCTTCCTACATGCTCTTCCACTTTGGGCTTCCTCTCTTTATAGAAACCACCCAGCTCCTCCCCTATCTGGAACTCATTTTTTAATTGGGCCTCCCTAACTTTCCATTTGTAACCAGGTGCCTTGACTGAGCTCTCCCTCTGTTTTCAAACCACTGTAGGGTATACACTCTATCACACGTACATATTGGGATCTTTTGAAGGAATGCAGCCTGGTTTTACACAGCCTTCAGTGCAGAGCTGTACCTAAATGGCCCAGTCCCTATCTGTGACAGCAGATGTTCCTGAGCGACTTATGAGTACATGTGTACGTTAGTATTTGTGCATTAGCAGTACCAATCGACACGTGTATATTTTAGTTTACATACTAGCTTGGGATTCCAATATAGTCAACTGATTGTTTTTAAGTAGCCAACAATATAGTCAACTAAGCATTCAAAAAGCATGTTAGGCCTCAAAAATCATGAGATTTTACAAAATTAAAAGCACCCATATATATTATTTGCCTTCTGGTTTCTGAGCCCTTAGGATGCACTCAGGTCACATTTTAAAGCTTTTTTCCACAACCATGAGGGCCAGATTCCTATTTTTTTTTTTAATGGAAACTGAGATTCTCTTCTAACCATTTCCCCCCCAGACACTGAAGGAGCTTTAAGAAAAACACCAAATATAGCAAGACTCACCAAAAAATCGTGTGTAGGCAACACAGAATCAATGTCAGGCTTGCATATCTAAATATCTTATAATTTGAGTGCAGTAAATAGCTCCATTTCTTTTCAGAATAAGAAACATTTACTTCATATTCCCATTCCAACCTTGACTGTGATGGCTTGCACATCGCAATCTGATATACAGCCATTTCTAGCTGTCTCTTTTAGGGTTTTTTTATAGTTCCAATCACTGTAGTATCTTACTGTTGCTTAGTAATGAAGCCTCATGAGGTCTGTCTGACACATTTTAAAATGTCCTGTTCTGTCTCCTGTGGAAAGGGAAGGCTAGAATCTAAGAAAATTCTTTTAGCTGGAAAATATTGCCTTTAGTGTAGAGCCATATTTTTCTTTTAATTTTGGGAAGGACAAAAATTACGATCCTTTTAGTAAGCTTAGAATTAAAAAATGCCCATTTTGTAACCATGTACTGCGCTCATTCTTGTTTCTCATGGACCAATACATGGCTAAGAATTTGCTCGCAAAATTGGCTTCAGCCAGGGCCGGCTCCAGGCAGCAGCATTCCAAGCAGGTGCTTGGGGCGGCAATCTGCAAGGGGCAGCAATCCCTGTGTTTTTGCCCCCAAGCAGCGTGCCAAATTGCCACAGCAGACGGCGGGGGCAGTCCGTGTGCAGTTAGGGTGGCACACACGTTTCCATGGTGGTGCAATTTGGCAGCAGCTTCTATGTTCACCTGTCCTGTTCATCTGGCTGAAGACAGAAGCTGCCGCCGAACTGGCGCCACCGCAGAAACGTGAGAGCTGCCCTAATGGCACATGGACTGCCCCCACCCTCTGCGGCGGCAATTCAACAAGCTGCTTGGAGCGGCAAAAACAGTAGAGCTGGCCCTGGCTTCAGCATCCTACACAACTTATATCACACCATCCAGAAGTGTCTCACGATGGGCTTTTTCCACTTTTTAGTCCCTAGTTTTTCCCCTGCATGTCACTTTGCTATGCAAATCACCATGCTCAATTTTAATTATTTATCCAAACCCTATGCTAGTTTAAAGGCCAAATGATCAGTCTGAATTAAATAATTTCAAACTCCTAAAATCTCCTTGTGAATCTATAATTCCCACTAGAGTCAATGTGAAGATCCTGTTTTGTAAATCAGCATACTGTTTAAAAATATTCATTTTAGGCTATCATTCCATAGATATGTGGATACAATTTTTTTTCACATTAGTTAAATTACAGTTCTGCTTTGAAAACTGACTGTATGAAACAATGCAACTTCTCTCCAACAGACCTGCTCTGTTCGTATTCAGTACCACATAGCTTTAGTTCTTATACAAAACTATATTGTTACTAAGTATCAGAGGGGTAGCCGTGTTAGTCTGAATCTGTAAAAGCAGCAGAGAATCCTGTGGCACCTTATAGACTAACA
>NC_133769.1:248351916-248417994 GCF_003597395.2 Chelonoidis abingdonii | reverse complement strand
TGCTCTAATTGGAGTCAGGTGCTCTAAATGGCTACAGGTGTTCTAGTTAATCTAAAGCAAACCTTCCTCCTTTGGCAGGGAATAAGGCCCCCTGCTAACACTCTCATGCTGCCCTCTGGCCATGCTGTATCACAACCTTTAAAATTATATCCCCAAATCTTACCAGAAAAAGATATCAAAATTAAAATATTTTGGATTGCATGACAGATAAATCCAAATTTTTTATCATTAAAAGAATCCCATCTGTGTAATCTGATAATTTATGCTCATCTTTACCAGTTAATGGCCCTGGGATCTCTACAGTAGACTACTTCTGATAGGGATTAGCAGCACTTCCAAGATTAAGTACTCTAATGGTACCATGATGTGATCAGTATACCATAGTGATAAACAGAGTACGAGAATGTAGCCTAAACAAACAAAATGGAAGAGTGAAGGTAGTTTCTATGGAACATCTTTCTTTATTTCTTCAACCAGTTATTAGTGGTTTGAAAGTAATTTTTTTTACTAAATTTAAAGCCAAATTTGGTCTAGTTTTGTGGGATATTTTACACAATACATTAGAATTTGGTAGCATCTAGCAATGCAGCAGCTCCTGGATCCAATAGATCTTTAGCTTTCTATAAATCAGGGGTCAGCAACCTCTGGCACCTGGCTCACCAGGGTAAGCACCCTGGCAGGCCGGACTGGTTTGTTTACCTGCCGTGTCAGAAGGTTTGGTTGATCGTGGCTCCCGCAGGCCGAGGGTGTGCTGGCCACAGCTTCCCGCCACCCACATTGGCCTGGGACGGAGAACCGCAGCCAGTGGGAGCTGCAGTTGGCCGAACCTGCCGACATGGCATGTAAACAAACTGGCCGAGCCCGCGAGGGTGCTTACCCTGGCAAGCCACATTCCAGAGGTTGCTGACCCCTGCTATAAATTATGCAAAATTCTCCTTAAATTGTTTTTATCTTATCACTTGGGTATAAAATATAACTGTCACGGATGAGCCATACAGGTAATTATTATTTTTAATTCGGTGGTGATTTAAGGTCAGATCCTGGAAATAATCCACACACACAAAACCCCTACTGACTTTCAGGTTTGGCCTGTCCTCATCCTCATCTGGGTATTTTAAGTGCAGGGCCCATGGAACTCTAAAAGTATGGACTTGAGTGCTGTATTTTCCAAGTGACTGCACTGTTGAGAATACCTATCCACAGCCAACAAACATGGGTGGTTCAGCCCATTGAGTTAGGAGAGCCACTGTAGGCCAGAGATACCCTATGTCTTTGCACTGCTGCCTGTTTTCTCTTTCCCACCTTCTATAACAGCATGGCTCTATCAGGAGTCATGCTCCCATGGACTTCCTTTCCAGCAATTTCCCCTCAGTCAGATGAGGTTGGGAGTAGGTGGTAGGGAGAAGTGGATAGATAAGGCTGACTGGATTAGAATATCACTCAATCATTAACAGTTGAGTAGGAGGGACAATACTCTGGCAAGCAGACAACCCCACCAGCAGATCCCAATCCTGAGAGCACATAGAGAATGACTCCAAGGAACATGCTGGGGAGCTGGCATTGTAAACTGCTGAGCTGTTTCACCAGCATGGGAGAGGAAGCAAATGCCACACTTATGGTCCTTTTAACACCTTGCCTCAGGACACAATTTATTTGTTTGACCACGAAAGACGTAAGTAAAATAAAGCATCTCCACTAACACTGGCTCCTGTGCCAAAGGCTTTTCTCTTGCCTGCACCAGGCAGGAAAAACAGGACACACCTGAGCTTCGGGGCTGAGCTTCCACTTCCTTATATACATATTCAATATGTGACAGGCAAGGATCCTTTAAGCTTTTTCAGGCAAGTGCTTTGCCTTGTTACAGACACTTTCTTATAGCAGTATTCATAAACCCCAGAGGTCCAAATATCATGAGTCAGACCCCTTAGATCATGAGATTGACCCCCCCCCCCAAAAAAATTATAAGACTTCTAAAAAAGATTATAGTGGGTTTTTGGGTCTGTTTGATTTTTGAACTTCCTCTTGCCCCTCCCCAGTATTTGTTTGTGACCATTAGTGTTGCCATCACACACAAATGCACTGGTGAAGGTGAATTTGGTCCACGCTGAAGGCGCTTCCACCTTCATATCTGTCCACCCCTTGCCCAGCAAATAATTCTCCCTTCCCCCACACCTCCAAATCAAACATGTCCCCCAGCCCCTTCATCAGTTCTGCCCCTTCATCAGTTCTGCCCATCTTCCCACACCTACATCTGCCCTGCACCTGATCAATTCTGCCCCCACATCAGTTCTGCCCCTGTCTCACCTCTGCTCCCCCTGGGCTCTTCAACTCCCACTCCCAGGCTGGGGGAAATGCTCCAGCAGGGTCCCCTCTCCCTCTTCTAGGCTGGAGGGGGGGCAGCTCTCAGTGCTCTTCATTCTCCCTCTCCACGCCCTATCCCAGGCCAAGTGTTGCAGGGGGGAGTGGAGTCACCCTAAGCTGCTGGGCTTTTTAGCTCCTTCCCCCTCCATCACCTCCGGTGAAAATGGTGTGGGGATGGGGAGAGAGCTCTACCTGCTTCCTGGAGCAGCTCTGATTAGCTGTTCTATCCCAGGAAGCGGGCAAGTGGCGAGGCAGTCCACCAAAAGAGGTGTGGGGGATGAACTGAAATTCACAAGAGGGTTGGAGCTTCTTGTGTCATTGCCAGACTGGCTCCAGGCCCAGCCAACCTCCTGTCACACACCGAAAAACCCATGAGAGTTAGAAACACTGTTATCCCTTCCCAAGGCTGTGGGTGCTCCCTTCCACTCATAGAAATGAATGTGTTTGGCCTTGTATAAGACTCTTGCCATCCACATTAAGAAACAAAAAAAAAGAGAGGGGAACTCCATTGTTTTTTAATTTCTTGGAGTGTTTATTAGTTTTGAAAAACTATGGCATGGCTCATTGGCCAGGAGTTACCAGCAGGAGTTATCTACCAAAACTAAGTCAGAGTACTCTCTAGCCTTTTATAAAATGCTCATTGGAAGCATCCGTCAGTTAGCACACACTCATTTTTGAAGCTTTTAATAGTTTCATACACTTCTATATTTTTATATTATTGTCCCAAACTCTACCTTATTTCTTTTTTGTTGGTAGTGTATGCTTAGAGGAGGAGGGAGGAGGATTCAAACCGGCTTTCCTCCTTTAGGAAATCAGAAATATTCGGCTAAAGAATAGCAAATTAATCATTTGAGTTCTGAGAGAAAGAAAATTTCCCAAATGGTTTATTGGCTTTGAATCTGAATCTGCTTTGAATGAAATTAGATACGTTTTGGACCATCATACGTGCCACATTTTGTCTGCAGATACACACGCACATCCCTCAAGTTTCCCAGTCTCTCTTTCACTTCACTTCACCAGACAGTAGTTTAACAAAATTTGTCCACCTTACTGAGGGGGGATTTGATAGCTGCTTTCAACTATCTGAAAGGGGTTTCAAGGAGAATAGATCTAGACTGTTCTCAGTGGCAGCAGATGACAGAACAAGGAGTAATGGTCTCAAGTTGCAGTGGAGGAGGTTTAGCTTGGATATTAGGAAAAAACTTTTTCACTGGGAGGGTGGTGAAGCACTGGAATGGGTTACCTAGGAAGGTGGTGGAATCCCCTTCCTTAGAGGTTTTTAAGGTCAGGCTTGACAGCCCTGGCTGGGATGATTTAGTTGGGGATTGGTGTGCTTTGTGCAGGGGGTTGGACTAGATAATCTCCTGAGGTCCCTTCCAACCCTGAAATTCTATGATTCTGTGATACTCAACTCTGCCCCATTTTTCTGGGGAGGGCAAAGAAGGAAGCATGGAAGAGGCTGGACCAAGATAGATCATTTATCTCTCAAATAGGAAGGCTTTCTCATAACCACACACAAGATGGGTTTAAGTTCTGTGGCACTCTGGCAGGGCAGATTGGAAACCTTATGGAACCTTATTTTAAATAGAAAAAACAGATTGTTGTGGAATTCATTATGATAATCAGTATATCATCACCTGCCTTATCTTGATATTCCATTGATTTTATTCTAGGCTATCCCCACACCAGCAATTTTCAATTTGACACCGCGTAATTGCATTGCATAAATTGTTAAGGAGGAGGGCAGAGGTTATGCCAGTTGGGTGGGAGGTAATTGGATTTTTTGACACCTACGAAAGAGTGGGAGGCAATCTGTGGTTGTGGGACAAGCATATATTAACTGGATGTGTCTGCTAAAATTATCAGAAGTGATATCATCAACAGTGTTGAAGCCCCATTGGGATGCATGGGGCATTTCACACATCTCAGATCTATTTCTTATAGACTGCTCACAGATTCAAGCAGTCACTTCATCTACATAAGAACAAAAGAACGGCATACTGGGTCAGACCAAAGGTCCATCCAGCCCAGTATCCTGTCTTCTGACAGTGGCCATTGCCAGGTGCCCCAGAGGGAATGAACAGAACACGTAATCATCAAGTGATCCATCCCCTGTTGCGCATTCTCAGCTTCTGGCAAACAGAGGCTAGGGACACCATCCCTGCCCATCCTGGCTAATAGACATTGATGGACCGATACTCCATGAATTCATCTAATTCTTTTTTGAACCCTGTGATAGTCTTGGCCTTCACAACATCCTCTGGAAAAGAGTTCCACAGGTAGACTGTGCATTGTGTAAAGAAATACTTCCTTTTGTGTGTTTTAATTCTGCAGCCTATTAATTTCTTTTGGTGACACCTAATACTTGTGTTGTGAGAAGGAGTAAATGACACTTCCTTATTTACTTTCTCCATACTAGTAATGATTTTATAGACCTCTATCATATCCACCCTTAGTTGTCTCTTTTCCAAGCTGAAAAATTCCGATTTTATTAATCTTTTCTCATATGAAAGCTGTTCCATACCCCTAATAATTTTTGTTGCCTTTTTCTGTACATTTTCTAATTCCAATATATCTTTTCTGACATGGAGCAACCACATTTGCACACAGTATTCAAGGTGTGGTATATCATGGATTTGTATAGAGGCAATATGATATTTTCTGTCTTACTATCTATGCCTTTCTTAATGATTCCCAACATTCCATTTGCTTTTTTGACTGCTGCTGCACATTGAGTGGATGTTGTCAAAGAACTATCCACAGTGACTCCAAGATCTCTCTTGAGTGGCAACAGCTAATTTAGACCCCATCATTTTGTATGTATAGTTGGGATTATGTTTTTCAATGTCCATTACTTTGCATTTATCAACACTGAATTTCATCTGCCATTTTGTTGCCCAGTCACTCAGTTTTGTGAGATCCCTTTGTAGCTCTTCACAGTCTGCTTTGGACTTAACTATCTTGAGTAGCTTTGTATCATCTGCAAATTTTGCCACCTCACCATTTACCTCTTTTTCCAGATTGTGAATGAATATGTTGAATAGTATTGGTCCTAGTACAGACCCCTGGGGGACACCACTATTTACCTCTCTCCATTCAGAAACTTGACCATTTATTCCTACCCTTAGTTTCCTATCTTTTAACTAGTTACCAATCCAGGAGAGGACTTCCCTCTTATCCCATGACAACTTACTTTGCTTAAGAGTCTTTGTTGAGGAACCTTGTCAAAGGCCTTCAGAAAATCTAAGTATACTATATCCACTGGATCACCCTTATCCACGGACTCGTAAACCTCTCAAAAAATTCTAGTAGATTGATGAGGCATGATTTCCGTTTACAAAAAACTTGTTGATTCTTCCCCAACAAATTATGCTAATCTATATGTCTGACAATTCTGTTCTTTACTATAGTTTCAACCAGTTTACCTAGTACCGAAGTCAGGCTTACTGGCCTGTAATTGCCGGGATCACCACTGGAGCCTTTTTTTAAAAATTGGCATCACATTAGTTATCCTCCAGTCATCTGGTACAGAAGCTGATTTAAATGGTAGGTTACAAACTACAGTTAATAGTTCTGCAATTTCACAATTTAGTTCCTTCAGAACTCTTGGGTGAATACCATCTGGTCTTGGTGACTTATTACTGTTTCAATTATCAATTTGTTCTAAAACTTCCTCTAATGATACCTCAGTCTGGGACAATTCCTCAGATATTTCATGTAAAAATAATAGCTCAGGTTTGGGAATCTTCTTCACATCCTCAGCTTTGAAGACGGACATAAAGCATTCATGTTGTTTCTCCACAATGGCCTTATTTTCCTTGAGTGCTCCTTTAGATCTCAGTTGTCCAGTGGCCCCACTGGCTGTTTAGCAGGCTTTCTGCTTCTGATGTACTAAAAAAAAAATGTTTGCTGTTACTTTTTGAGTCTTTGGCTAGCTGTTCTTCAAATTCTTTTTTGGCCTTCCTAATTATATTTTTACCCTTCACTTGCCAGAGTTTATACTCATTTCTATTTTTGTCACTAAGATTTAACTTCGTCTTTTTAAAGGATACCTTTTTTACCTCTCACTGCTTCTTTTACTTTGTTTACTTTGGTGGCATTTCTTTGTTCTCTCTGTTTTTTTAATTCAGGGTATCCATTTACGTTGAGCCTCTATTACGGCGTCTTTAAAAAGTTTCCATGCAGCTTGCAAGGATTTCACTTTTGGTTCGTATTTTGTTTTTCCTGAAAACTAATATGGAGTGTGTTGATAGCATAGAACACAGTGGGTAAACTGAAGTGGAGGAAGAGAATAGAAATCTTGTAGGGAGAAGGTAGTGAGATAAATTATCCTAGGCCTTCATACTAAAAAAAAAAAAAAAGCAAGCCCTGACGCTTCAGTTACTTTGGGGCATTGCAAAAGTAAAAAAGAAAAGAAAAGATTGATCTTCATATACTTTTTGTAAGCTCCCAGGTGAAATCATCCATAATAGGGATGATTTAGCAGTATTTATAGAGGGAGTGAGTTCTCTGGAGGTCAGGAAATCACGCAATCCTTTATTCAGTTTGGTGGCAATATCTTAACAAAGCTGTTAAGAGCCTGGAAAGCCTCCAGCACACTGCAGCTTCTTCTTTGCTGCTTTGCCCTGAAGAGCAGCCATCTGTATTTAAGAGCACAAGACTTCTGCATACAATTTTTGCTGATCTGCTATCACAGTTCCCTAACAGCGCCTCTGGGCTCATCAAGTGGACCCTGTATACCTGGAGGCTTCATCACATGACACAATCTTTAATTAAAGAGCAATCTTTATTTCCTGGAGACTCCAGGACAATCCTGGAGGGTTAGCAACGTTACCCCTGCCCCACTCAAGTCCCAGGCCTGGAGGCATCACTTCTGTCAGGATGGAGACATCTGATTCCTCCACTCTCAGAGCTGGCCGAACCTGCAGTCTGATGTACATCCAGTGATTACCTCAGCAGGCCTGACAATTCTGTTTTTTACAGGAGCAATGACAGTGGTAACCAGCGATCAGACAGCCATCTTGAAGCAAAGTATTATTTATTGAAACAAAAAGCATTTCAGAGAAAATAGATTTTAAAATAATACTAAAGTAGTCTGTAGCAGGCCTGCCTTTCTCTGAGAGTTGCCAGCTCCTTCAGACTCCCTCCACAGAGGCTCTATCTGAGTTAGGGTTGCCAACTTTCTAATCCCACAAAACCGAACACCATAGCCCCACTCCTACCTTGAGGTCATGCCCCCCGCCCTGCCCCTTCCCCAAGACCCTATCCCACTGCTCACTATATTTCCCTTTCCTCAGTGTCTCACTCTCCCCCACCCTCACTCACTTTCACTGGGCTGGGGCAGGGGGTTGTGGTGCAGGAGGGGGTTCTAACGGGAGGTGCGAGCTCTGGGGAGGGGCCAGAAATGAGGGGTTTAGAATGCGGGAGGAGATTCCAGGCTGGGGCATGGGTTGAGGTCCAGGAGGGTGTGAGGACTCTGGCTTGGGAGGTGGGCTCTAGAGTGGAGCTGGGGATGAGGGGTTCAGAGTGTGGGAGGGGGCTGCGGGTTGAGGCAGGGAGTTGGGGTGTAGGAGGGATGACGACTCCATCTGGAGGTGCAGGCTCGGGTTGGTTTGGGGTGGGGGGGCTCTGGGTTGGAGGGGGGCTCAGGGCTGGGGCAGGTGGTTGGGTCTCAGGGTTTGGGGGCAAGCTTGCCTCCAGTGTCCCAGTCAGTTGTGCTGCAGGGGGGATAAAGCAGCTTCCTTCCTGTCCTGGCACCACGGACCATGCTGCAGCCCGGAAGCAGCCAGCAGCTGGTCCAGCTCCTAAGCAGGGGCATGGCAGGCAGCTCTGCGTGAATCGCTGTTCTCACCCACAGGCACTGCCCCCACAGCTCCCATTGGCCGCGGTTCCCGGCCTAGGAGTCGGAGCTACTGACCACTTCCAGGGTGCAGCATGGAGCTAGGACAGGTAGGGACTAGCCTGCTTTAGCTCTGCAGCACCACCAAATGGACTTTTAACGGCCTGGTCGGCGGTGCTGACCGGAGCCGCCAGGATCCCTTTTTGACCAGGTGTTCCAGTTGAAAACTGGACACCTCATCACCCTAACCTGAGTCATTTGAGAAGCTTTTAACAACTGATCCCCTTTCTTCTTCTGAGAATGTTTTTTTAACTCTTCAGTATCCTTTTTGATTTCATAGTTTAATAGAGTTTAAGGCCACCACTAGATCACCTAGTATGACTTGTTTTATATCATTCCATTTCACCTAGGTATCCTATACTGAGTTCAGAATTTAGACTAAACTGTTGTGTGCCAGATACAGAGAACAGGAGTGACCGAGATGTCACCAATGCCAGAGGCCCCTGCAATGGTAGAGAATTGATTAGGTGAGAGATGTCTAGATTATCCCAGCAGGTGAACCATGCCCCATGCTGCAGAGGAAGGCAAAATGCCCCAAGGTCCCTGCCAATTTGACCTGTGGGAAAATTTCTTTCCGACCCAAATCTGATGATGAGTTTGATCCTGAGTATGTGAGCAAGTCATGTGAGTCAGGCATCTAGGAAGGAGGACTCTCACCTCAGAGCACTCATCTGCCCTGTCTGGTTTCCTGTCTCTAGCTGTGGCCAATCTCTGATGCTTCAGAGGAAGGTGGAAAATAAAACCCAGATAAACCCAGAACACATCT
Source organism: Chelonoidis abingdonii (assembly GCF_003597395.2). Lineage (NCBI taxonomy): Eukaryota > Metazoa > Chordata > Testudines > Testudinidae > Chelonoidis > Chelonoidis abingdonii. The sequence goes on along the minus strand of NC_133769.1, from coordinate 248,408,968 downwards.
GGCCAATTGTGCACAGGGGAAAAAAAAATTCCTTCCTGGCCCTTGAAGCCCTGAAACGTGAGATTTGGTTATAGGCATTGCCCTAGTGCAAAGCTGAAAGTGTTCTGAGCATATCAAGGGCTATATTGGCATTCCTGTTCTCCTGATGCTCCATGAAGAAAGGGGGAATTTATAGAACCACAGCTTCCAAGGCCACAAAGGAACACCATGATCCCCCACCCTGATCTTCCCCACTGCCTCCCGCTGACAGAGGCTGCAGAACTTTGTCCAGAAGCCAGATGAAAGTATGTGTTATGAAATATGTCATGTCTTAAAGACTCCAAGTGATGATGAGTCCCATCTCTCCCCTGGAAAGCTGTTGCAATATTTAATTACCCTCACCATTGGGAAATCGTGTGTTATTTCAGGGTTGAATTTGTCTAACATTAACTTCCAGCTGTAATCTTGTTAGGCCTTCTCAGCAAAGTTGAAAATCCCCCACTCTCAGATCACTTTCCATGTGTGAATACCTGTGTTTCTACTTTCTCTTCAATAAGTTGAGCTCCTTAAGCCTCACATCAGAAGCCTTATTTTCTAGGCCCTGGACCATTCTTGTGACCCTTCTTTGAACTCTCTTTAGTATTTCCACAACCTTAATAATAATAATAAGAAAACCAGCTAGCTCTTGTATAGCACTTTTTTCCATCATTGAATCTCCAGGCACTTCACAAAGGAGGCCACTATCTTTATCCCCATTTTGCAGATGGGGAAACTGAGTGAGGTGAAGTGACTTGCATAAGGTCACCCCACAGGCCAGTGACAGATCTGGAAATAGAACCAAGATCTCCTCAGTCCCAGTTCAGTGCTCTGTCTACTAGCTACACTGCTTCCCTCTGAAGGGGAGTAGGGTGAACCATTCCTGGAAGCACTGCCATACCAGTGAGATGTATGGAGTGGATAGAGCAAGCTCCTAGCCCATATTCTTGAAGTGTGGACCCCGGAACGGGATACAGTATTCCAGTAGCAGTCTCACCAATGCTGTGTGTACGAGTCAAGATCCCTTCGCTCCTTCTATTTGATATTCCCCCTTTTTCACACTATTGTTCTGAGAGCTCATGCTCAGGTGATTGTGAACAATGATCCTTAAGTCCTTCTCTTGAGTCCCTGCTTTCAAGGACAAGCTATCAGCTTTAGAAAAACAAGGCTTACAACTTGTTGAAGACAGGATACAGGATCCTTGAAGCTAACACCACCAGTTTCCTCTGTTATCTTTCAAGTGTGTGTTTGGATGTTCTTAAATCTGAGAAGTTATTGTGCTGCAACTCTGCATGGACCCCAGGGAATGTGAGAATATAATAAACATTCCACTACCCCCAGTATAAATGTATGTTAATAATTAGTTTACGTATAAATATTCTTACATTATTACAAAGCATTTCCATGGCTGTCACACCTGCATTTTGCACTCTCTTTGCAAGGAAATTGATGCATTAGTTTTTCCAGAGAATTTGGTAAAACAGTCTCTGGTTCCTTGCAACCCCATTGCCACCCTTAAACATTCAAAAATCATAAGACAGGCAACCCCAAAATAATGAGATTTTCTTAAAAACCACAGCTTTTTCTTTTAATTTGCCTCCTGCTTTATAAGACTATAGGGCTGTTGTTTTCAGCTTTCCTTTGCAGCCACAAGGGCTTGAAACTTTTTTTTTAACTGTGAAAGCTGAAGTTCTCATATAGTAACATGATCCAGGTGCTGGACCTTGAATTAAAAAATGCTAAATATTGTGAGACTCACAATAAAGTCATGTGATCTGGCAACTTTGCCACTGCCTTTGATTCCTAGGACCTCCAGATAAGAAATATTAGGTAGAGAGAACTCATATCAAACACACAGGTGCACACACACAATTCAACCCTCTCCACACACGCAGACACATCAGCCTCCCTCCCCTGCCCTCCAGGTGCACACACTCTCACCAACTTCAGCCAGGCATATACACCAGCCAGTACACCCCCACACCGCTCCATGCACATCACTTTTCCAGTCAAAAGCTCTCCCAAATCAAATGGCCCTAAAGGATTATATTTGTAACTCCACTGTTCCAGCCTTTTACAAACCATCCCACACATCTGTTATGTCAGAAGGCTTCGACCTAATACTTTGTGAGCCGGACATATGGGAACATAGTTATATCATATCTATTTGTTTCTCTTAACTGCTGTCACTCCTCTCTTCTTCCCCCTCCTCTTTCCAAAACTATATGATTTAAGAGTCCACTAGGAAATTAATCTCTATTTTAACCTGTCATCTTTATTTCCATTAACAGATGCTTACCCCAATTCTGAAGTGGTCTACGTCTGGACTAATAGCACCGCTACATCTGTGGTGGTTGCAGAAGATGGTTCACGACTTAACCAGTATCATCTGATGGGACAGACTGTAGGAACTGAAAACATCAGTACCAGTACAGGTGTGGTAGAATGCATCTTTCCACCACACAGTTGCTAACAGGAAAAGGAGGTGCAGTGGGGAGATGTATACAGGCTTCTGGCTATTTGGTGGGGGCACTAGGGAAATGCATATCAAGTCTTGGCAACTGTACAGTAGCACCTCAGAGTTACGAACACCAGAGCAACAAACTGACCAGTCAACCATACACCTTGTTGGAACGGGAAGTATGCCATCAGGCAGTAGGAGAGGCCAAAAACAAAAAAAAGCAAATACGGTACAGTACTGTGATAAACATAAACTACTAAAATTATTAAGAAAGCAACCTTTTTCTTCTGCAGAGTAAAGTTTCAAAGCTGTATTAGATCAATGTTCAGCTGCAAACTTTTGTAAACTTTTGAAAGAACAACTATAAGGTTTTATTCGGTTACAAACGGCACATATTTCAGAGCTATGAACAACCTCTGTTCCCAGAGTGTTCATCACTCAGGTCTTGCTGTATTTGCTGAAGTCGCAGCACTATTGCTGGCTTATTTCCCTGCTGGAGGAGCAGCTCCAGGAGGCAAACACTGGCCACCCATTAGATCTGTACCAATCCTAGATTTATAGTAATTTGCTTGATGAAACCATTTGGGGGAGGGGGGAAGAGGGAATGTGGCAGCTGTTGCTGGGCTTTGCAGCGTGTCTTGGGTACCACGTGGCCAGAGAGGGGGTGCTAACCCCAAGGATTCACATTTCCTCCGTAACTGGAAGTGGAGGCGCCAGATGTGGCAGCATTAGAGAGGCAAAGAAGCTTTAATCCCAGCCCAGCCACCCACGTGAGGCCCCTCTTCCCTCCCTCCTCTTTCTGCTTAAGGCTTCCACGTCAGGGCAGCCCTATGCTCTGATGGGGGTGGGGGTGGGGAATACCTGGGAGAGTGAAGCCAGACCAACCCTGACAGTTACATGGGTTCTGCAGCACAGAGGCTTTAACAGGTTATATAATATACTTGTCTTGAGAGAATTAATGAAGTAGAGTCTAAGGGCTCCTATGATTGGAACCAAAAATATCCTGTCTTTAAACAAAGCCATCCCCTTTCCCCATGGCTTCATTCACAGGGGGCTTTTAGAATGCACATTTGAACAATGCTCTGGCAAAAATTAACACTAGTAAAGCACTGAGATATATTTATTGTGAGGACCTGGCAGCTCCTATCACTGGCTAAAAATGACAGGCTTTGAGGTCTAATTTGAGACGCTGAGGAGAAGGTGTAAACCAGATTGGTAACCTGGGCTATCCTTGGAAGGGATATTTAGGACACTTTATCATGTGCACAATCTGCTCCCCCGCACACATACACACAATCACAAAGGTTAGTAGGATTAAGGAATGAAGGTTCTTAAAGCTCTCTGTTCAAAATTAAACAAACAAACAAACAAACAGTTCTGTGGAAGGTGGGACCCACTCTGAGCTCAGCTGGGCTTACTGTTTACTCTTCAAACAATCCCAAATCAAAGACAACCTTGTTCTGCATAGTACAAGACAACCACAAAGCAAAGTTATGCTCCACTTCCCTGCAAGTTCTAATCATTCCCAACGCCTTCAATATCCATAAAACAGTTGCTAAATAAGCCAAAAGAATCAGCATTCAGGATATGCATGTAGAAATAATCACAGTCATTACCCTAATAGCAAAGAGCCCCCTGGGGAAAGCAAGCTGCCTCCCATTAAAGAACAAAACCATGTTTCCTTACCAGTTCACCATCATAGCTGCATTGTTTTCTGCAATGAATGGCAGCTCCCCTCTTGCTTTCAAAACTGCCAAGAAAAAGATCCAGAGGATGTATTGGAGCATCTCCTAGAAACTCGCCCTGATCCCAGCAGAAAGAAAACAATCCAAAGCAGGCAGTGAGTGCTCCAGGTTGTCAGTTCGGGGCCATTTTCACGTTTCCGCTTTCCCGTGGAAGGCACCTTGCACTCCTCAACCTAAGGAAACAGCAGAATCCTAGGGTGGATCAAAAAGTTCGTGCACAGAAATCACGTCCCTTCTCTAAGATTGAGGCTAATAAATGACAGTTTTCCAACGTCAAGAATTTTTTTAATGTCCCAGGTTGCATCTGGGCAGGCTGGATTCTGATTGCAGGATGGATCACAAAGAGCAGGACACAGATTGTAACTAGGGATTAGCAAAATACAAAAATCCGATTTTACACAGGGAAAGCATCAGTCAGGGATGGATTTTCTGGACTTTATCAAGCTCACAGTAGGCTTATAATCAGGGTTACTTGTGATCGGATGTTTAAGACATTTCTCCTTTGTACAGAATTGTTGAATGCTGGGGTAGGGTGCTGGGGGGGGGAAGGGGTGCAGGGAATACTTCACAAATCCAACAGTTTGGATCCTTTGGATATATTTTGGCCACATGTCAAACAACACAACCTCTCCAATTGCACGGGAGAAAATGTTTGGGTATATGCAAATTTTACACACCTTTTATGCTGTTGCTTCAAGCAGATGCTTTTTAGAAAGAGGTACAATCTGGATCTCCACCAGTCTTACTGGATCCTACTGATTTTTGCACACAGCTCCCCAAGTTCTACCTGAAGAAAAAAGATACTCGGCTAGTTAGATTGCACCAAAAAAAATCTTGAAATCTGGCACATTTCAGCACTAGCATGCTGCAAAAACCCTGATCCTGCTAATCTTGGCACTCGAGCCCCCAAATTCTACTAGCTGCCACAAAAAATTTCCCCATATAACAGTGTTGCAAAAAACCAGTATTAAGCCCCAATACTTCCACTTCCTACATAAAGAACCCATCAAGCTACTTGTATGTATCAAAATATTCCTGTACTGCCTACACAGAGAAGATATTCAGAACAAATAAAGAGACAGCAAGTCCAGCCACTTCTGTTGCACCAAAGATCTTGTATTTTTGCACATTCCAGCACCACAGCACTACAAAAACCCAGACCCCAAACACAGATCCTGTTGGATCTTGCCAATTTTTGCACTCAAGCGCCAAATTCCAATATCTAAATACAAAACACAGCCAGCTGCTCCACCTATACCAAAAAATTACAGACCCTGAGGTATCCTGAGCCAAGTATGATCTGGTGCAACAATGACACAATAACACAGGTCTGATATACCTGAATTCTGCCAGAACCTGCCATTTTTTTCACCTCAGGCCTCAGCCTACACGTGTAGTCACCATTTCACCACTGGTAAAACGGACCTTGATGTATCCAGCCTAATAGCATAGGAAAAACACATATCTGGTGTCTGGATTTCCTGGAGCTTGCCATTTTTTAGCCATATTCTTTCTCCAAAATTCTATTGTCTAAATTATTTTTTTTAAATGTAGCAACTTCTAATCCATCAAAAAATCTAAGCCAATGTTTCCTAAAGGATGGGCTGCATCATGGAAAGGATGTAAATGGATCATGGGATTGGTGTGGAGAAAAGGCCCGGGGGGGTGGAGAGTTAGCCTGCCCAGCACTTACGCGGCACAAGTAGCTTCTGTCCCACGAGACTGAGCCCAGCAACCCTCCTTTGGGTGTTGTGACCTGGTACACGGGGTCACAGTGCCACTCAAGTTTGGCCTGGCTGCTCCTCTGTCATGACAGAGGAGCGGTCAGGCCATACTGAATGGTGCTGCAAGGGATGGCATAGATCAAACCTGAGTTCACTGACACCAAATGGGCAGGTTGCAATGCCACTCACTCAAATATGTCCCATCCGCCCCTCCATCATGACAGAGAGATGCTGTGACCTCGTGTGCCAGGTTGCAACTCCCAGAGCAGGGAGTTAGGCCCAGCCCTGCAAGAAAGGAGTCATCACTGTGGGTGAGTACAGGGAAAACTCTTCAAATACCAGCCCCCGACACCTGAGGGCATTCCCTCTGCACCTCTCCGGGAGTAGGGTTGTGGTTCCAGGGTAGAGGATGCTCCTGAGGATGGTTAGTAGCCCCTCGGCAGGGTGGGGAGGTGATGGTGGAGGAGACACTGGCCTATTATTTCCCCCCCCAAAAAAATTTGAATCCTGGATGGGTCATAAAAAAAAGACAAAATACAGTTGTTTGGATGCCTTACTAAAACATTTGGGAACCACTGATGTAAACCGTCTGCAGCCTGGCACAGCTGCAGCACAAAGTCCCATAGCCAGCACTTGGATCCAGCTATATCAGCTCAGTTTTCACTCTAAGGCCAAAAATTCTACCAGCTAAGTACAGAAGAAATGCAGCAGGTCCATTTCTTCTTTATTATTAATTATTTCTCTTGATCATTGATGTTGAGAATGGCATCTGTACAAACATGCAACAAAAATTAATTCCTATCCCAAAGAGCTTAAGTCTAAGAGGGAAATCCTGACCCTACTGAAGTCACTGAGAGTTTTGCCATTGACTTCAGTGTGGCCCGAATTTCACTCTGAGGGTATGTCTACACTACGAAATTAGGTCGAATTTATAGAAGTCAGTTTTTTATAAATTGTTTTTATACAGTCGATTGTGTGTGTCCCCACACAAAATGCTCTAAGTGCATTAAATCGGTGGACTGCGTCCACAGTATTGAGGCTAATGTCAACTTCCAGAGCACTGCACTGTGGGTAGCTATCCCACAGTTCCCGCAGTCTCCACAGCCTACTGGAATTCTGGGTTGAGATCCCAATGCCTGATGGGGCAAAAACAGTGTTGCGGGTGGTTCTGGGTACATGTACTCAGCCCCACCCCCACCCCTTCCTCCATGAAAGCAATGGCAGACAATCATTTCCTGCCTTTTTTCCTGGGTTACCTGAGCAGATGCCATACCATGGCAAGCATGGAGCCCACTCAGCTCACCATCACCGTACATCTCCTGGGTGCTGGCAGACGTGGGACTGCATTGCTACACAGTAGCAGCTCATTGCCTTTTGGCAGCAGACAGTGCATTACAATTGGAAGCCATCCTCGTTGTACTCCTGGGTGCTCTTTTAACCAACCTCGGTGAGATCGGTCAGGGGTGCCTGGGCAGATATGAGAGTCTGCCAAGCATCCAGGAGATGACAATGGCTAGCAGTTGTACTGCACTGTCTTCTGGCTAGCAGCCAAGAGATGAGGATGGCAAGCAATTGTAATGCAGCATCTTCTGCCGAGCACCCAGGAGATGACGATGGCTAGCAGTCGTACTGCACCATCTGCTGCCAGCCTCAGATGTAAAAGATAGATGGATCAAAACAAGAAATTGACCTACTAAACCCAGGGTTTTGAGTTCAATCCTTGAGGGGGCCATTCTGTGTGACAGTTGTTTGTGTTTCTCCTTGATGCAAAGCCACCCCTTTTGTTGATTTTAATTCCCTGTAAGCCATATTGTCAGTCATCCCTCCCTCCGTCAGAGCAATGGCAGACAATTGTTTCATGCCTTTTTTCAGCGCAGAACCAGAAGCTGCAAAAGCAAAACCAGACGAGGCGGCGACAGCAGCACAGTGACGAGAGTGATGGGGACATAGACATGGACATAGACTTCTCACAAAGTGCGGGTCGGGCAATGTGCCCCAGCAATATGCACATCATGCTGATGAGCTCTGCATGAGCTCTGCATGGTCACCTGTGCTGATCAGCTCGCCATGCTGGCCAAACAGGAAATGAAATTCAAATGTTTGTGGGCCTTTTCCTGTCTACCTGGCCAGCGCATCTGAGTTGAGAGCTCTGTCCAGAGCAGTCACAATGGAGCACTGTGGAATAGCTCCCGGAGGCCAATACCATCAAATTGCATCCACACTACCCCAAATTCGACCCGGCAAGGCCAATTTCAGCACTAATCCGCTTCTCAGAGGTGGAGTAAAGAAATGAATTTAAAGAGCCCTTTAATTTGAAAAAAAAGGGCTTTGTCGTGTGGACTGGTCCAGGCTTAAATCGAGGTAACACTGCTAAATTCGACCTAAAATTGTAGTGTAGACCAGGCCTAAGTATAATGCTAGAGGCAACAGGTGGATACAATAAATGGCTGCAAGGTAACAAGGTAACCAGTCAGCATAATAAGTAGTGGTCACAGAGCACCAGCTTCCCCCCGCCCCAAGTTGGGTTTTTTGCAGGCATTGTGGCTGGAGAGAAAATGCAGATTTCATGGGGAGCTTCCGTCATGTGGAAGAGCAGTGTGAAAGAGTGTACTCTCCCTTTAAGAGACAAGCTGGAACCAGCAGCTGCCCCCTACCCCACCCCAATCCCCTTAAGCTGGTAATGTGAACCTACTGCTACCCCAGCCTGGGGAAATGAAGGTGGGACATACTTGCAGTGCCACACTGGACCACAAGGGGGAATGGGGGGATAACCCACACCTTTACAGGCAGCATTGGGGAAAGTGCAGAGATACTTATTGGAAAATTGAACAATGGGAAAAGCTGGAATTTTTGGTGGAGTGGACATGGGGGGACCAAAGTCTCAATACTGTGTACAAAATGGCAGGTAGGATGTAAATCAGCCATGACTGGCCTTACAAGTGAAAACAAGTACTTTGGGTTTTGTAATTTGTAATTAAAAAAAAAAAGAGCAAACTTCTGTGCATCCTTGCTGAATAGCACTGTAAACACAATTATCCAGTGTTTGTCTGTCTCCCTTTCCCTCTTCCTCAAGCCATACTGTCAAAATAGACAACTCTATTTGACTGCTCTTAGTTGACCAGGAAAATCCAGGCTCCAGTACATCTCAGTGCAGTAGCAATTTAAAAAAATATGTAGCTGGTATGCAGACACCTGCTGGATCCAGCCCAGCTGTGGCCCTGTCCACAAACTAATCCTGCTAAATAGAGCGCATATACAACCAGGTGTAGAGCACCAAAATATTCTGCATACCAGGTGTGGGATTATCACAAACCAATGTATACAGGAAATTTTCCAGTTATAGGGATATGCTACCTGATTTTACAGCAGACCTTCTCCCAGCCCGTTTCCCCAGCACTCTTGCAGGATCCTTTTCACATGAAGATGAGAAGCCTGAAGAGAGCCATTCCCTGGGCACAAGGATTGAGGCATTCTTTCAGGTAGATGAGTCCTGAGCTTTTTAGGGGTTTATAGGTCAAAGTCAAGACATTAAACTTATCTGGAAAGCCATAAGCAGCCAGTGCAGATCAGGGAGCACTGATTGTTTGTGCTCAAAGAGAGCTGCTCTGCTTACCAGGCAAGTCACCACATTCAGCATCGGTTTCAATTACTGGGTGGCTTTAAAGGGTTGCCACGTGTAGAGTACATCATAGTAGTCTTAGAGAGAGTGTATAGGAGCAGAAAACAGCACTAGATGGGCAGCTTCACGAAGAGAAGCCAGGCAGGCGTCTTAAATTGGACCGCTCTTCCGCCCCCACAAGGGGGAGAGTCTTTCTACACCAAGGGCAGCAGTGTGACAGTTTCCCCACTGCTCTTTCCCTCCAGACTTCGCTGGCCTTTTCCAGTTACTATAACCACTTCCTCATGGGGTCCATTAGAGACAGAGGCAGCCTTTACAGCTCAGAGCCTTTACACCTCAGAGTAGTATCAGCAGTCACAGAGAGCCAGAACTATTGTGTCCACACAGCCTCATACCCCCCTGAGAGCTGACACAAACTGGAGTTAAATCCCAGATCCGTGATATGGCAGGTCAACATCTCAGGCTCAGTCTACACTACACAGCTTTGCCAGCGTTGTTCTGTTGGTCAGGTGCGTGAAGAGGTGTGAGCCCTGACTTACATAGCTGTGCTGGCAGAAGTCCCTTGGGTAGATGCAGTTGTATCAGCAAAACTGTCCTTTTGCTGATACAGCTTATTTTGCACAGAGGGGCTGGAATAAATTATACTGGTGCAAAGCACAGTTTTGCTGCTATAAGCTGTATCCACACTAAGAGCATTTTGGTATCACAGCAAACCAGTATAGCTATACTAGCAAAGCCATAGCCAATTAACCACACTGTGTCTCACAAATAATCTGCCAAATCTAAGAACTCAGCTGTGCTGTCTGTAAAATATGGCCATACGTGCACACGTAACCTAGCTTCACTGTCTTACACATCCTCCTTTAGAGGCTGGTCTGCAGAGAATAACAATCATTGCATGCTACCAGATATTGTATTTGTAGTTAGTCCTTTAGCTCAAGTGGTAAAGGTCTATGCTGCACCTGTCTCTGAAGAAAATACGTTTTGGGGTTGTGGCCAAAAATGCCAGGATCTGGCAGAATTCAGCAGTTTTATCACGATTTTACCAATCTGTATCAGAATAAGAGTGGCTATACTTGTTCTCTATTTAGAGGGTAAAATTGTAAGTGTGGAGCAAATATTAGCTGGATCGAATTGTAGGATGTGTGTGTGTGCAAATTACACACCAGAGTGTGTCAGGATCTTGGTTTTTCTGATGGAGTAGGAGGTCAACAATGTTCTATATTTCAGCAGAGGGATTTGTGCTTTGGGAGGCCAAAAACTGCCTGGATCCAGTAGGATCCAGGTGCCATATACAGGATTTTGCAGCAGTCTTGTGCCAGGACTGGTCAGGTTCTAGATTTGTCTGGCATATTAGGAGAGAAGCTATGCATTGTCTGTTTTTGCAGTGCATTTTAGAGGCTTGAGTCCAAACATCAGCAGGATCTGATAGGTCCCAGGGATGGCACAGGGATGGATGCAAAGAGATCTGGGATGTATTGGTGCAGTCATAGTAGCTGGATGTGTTCTCTGTGTAGATGATAGAATTTGGAGTCTTGTGAGACAAAATGAGAAGGATCCAGCTTGATCTGTGTCAGGATTGTCACACAGAGCCAAAATAGACACCAGTAACAGTTATTTTCACGGGTAAAATAAAAAAATATATAAAATATAAATTGACTGGCTCCAACACTTAGTAAAGACATGTAGCTATAGTCTTCGCACAGGGCCACCTAGTGACTAAACATTGTAACACAGTTTAAACTTTCCATCATCTCTCCCTCTTTATTTTTTTCTTTTCTGCATTTTAACAATTTCTAAAACTTTTTTTTCAAACTTAATTTTCTCAACATACATATGCTGTTCCTCATCTCCACATCAGACTGTTTTTTCAACTGTACGGCCAGAATGGGTAACACTTGGTGACTAGGCTGACCTGTCTCTGGCAGGTTTGAAATAGGTGAATCTTTTTCTCCTGGTTCTGCACATGCACCTTGTAGCATTTTCTCAGTGGATTGTTCAGTCTTTGGAACAAACTGAAGATGTTGACAGTGTCTGTTGAACTCTCCATGGTCTGTCTCAATAGTGTATAATCAGGGCAAGATTTTCTTTTCCTTTACAACAGCTGGAGTTCTCCATCCTTCTCCTCTATCCACTTTGACACAAACAGGCAATTCTCTGACTGACATCAGTTAGAAAAGCGTTCATAAGCTCTTTTTGCTCGTTGATCTGACTTGGCTACTTTTTTTCAGGTCTGGCCACACTGGGGCTAGATTGTTTTCCAGGGTTGGAACAGTCCTGAGTTGCCTCTGCATCAGGAGCTGGGTAGGGCTATAGCCAGTAGCTACTAACAATAGTGACTTGTTGCTCAGTAGAGCAAGGAATGAATCTTCCTGCTTCAATATTTTGTTGGATGTCCGTACAGCCCTCTCAGACTCTCCATTTGCTTGTGGGTAATGTGGGCTGCTAGCGATCTTTCAAAACCACATTTGGTTTGGAATGACTGAAGTTCAGTTGTGGTGAATTGTGGTGTGTTGTCTGTCACTAGTTGTTCTGGAATACCAAAATTGGCGAATGTACTTTTTAATTACTCGATAACACTACAACTTTGTATCTTTTGAATATATTATTTCAATATATCTAGAAAAATAATCCGCTACAACTAGGTAATGATGTCCTAAATTTGCACAAATCTGGTGTTAGCATATTCAAGGGGCTGTCTGGTTTGGGTGTTGTTATTTGAGTCTCTTTGCACACATGTATCTGTAAAAGTTCTCACATGCACATTCATTTGCCAGGAACTCCTTTTCAATCTCTGCATATCATTTTTCTTCTTCTGTAAGTGTATGAGGGCAGAATGCAATTAGTTTCCATTCAGATCCATGTAGATGCAATAATGCACCACCAAGGCCATAGCTACTGATATCTGCACTGACCATTGTAGAATTTAACTACCCCAGTTCTAAAGATAAATTCTTTGCTTTTTTGAAGGCAGTCTTCTGATTTGGGCCCCATAGTCAGGAAGTATTGGACCTTAGTTGTTCATTCAGTGGTTTTGTCCAGTGATGAGCTGCCAAAATCTTAGGAACCGGTTCCCTACTGGGTCTTCGGCAGCACAGCTCCGGCAGGTGAAAGACCTGTCACTAAATACCCGGTAGAGAACTGCCTGCTGAGTACACCTCCCACCCATGTCCTGCCCCTGACTGCCCCCCTCAGAAACTGCAACCCGTAACGCCCTCCCTGCTCCTTGTCCCCTGACCACTTCTTCCCGAGACCCCCAACCCTAACTGCCCCCCAGGACACCACCCCCTGCCCAACTCGCCCTGCTCCCTGTCCCCTGACTTCCCTGACCCCATCCACCAACACCCCGACAGACCCCCAGAACTCCCACACGGCGCCTACCCAACCCCCCCTTTCCCATCCCCTGACCATCCCCCCAAGAGCCTCTGACCCATCCAACCCACCCCCACTCTCTGTCCCTGTCCCTGCCTTATCCAACCCCGCCCCCAACCCTGGCCTCTTACCCCTGCCGGGGCCGGGCCGGAGCCATGCCGCGCAGCCACAGTCAGGGCTGGGGACCAGAGTCGGGGACTGGAGCCGCGCCACGTGGCCGGAATCAGGGCCTGGGATGGGGCCCAGGCTGGAGACACACCGCAAGGCCGCAGTCGAGGCCCGGCCTGGAGTTGCGCCGCGCAGCCAGAGTCAGGCTGCACGGTGCCTGGAGGTCTCCTTGTGCCCCACCCCCACCCCAGTTCACCTGCAGGAAGCAGGACAGGGGGAGGAGAAGCCGGGGGGAGCATCAGGGGAGGAGGTGGAGCTAGGTGAGCTGGGGTCAGGGGCAGGGCAGGGAGCTGGCACAGATTTTGTTAAATTTAAAATCCTTTTTAGAACCGAGACAACCGGTTCTAAAAGGGCTTCTAAATTTAACAACCGGTTCCTGCGAACCCATGGGAACCAGCCCCAGCTCACCACTGGTTTTGTCACTGTAGAAAAGTCTTTCAGCTATCAACCATAATAGTTTACCATTTCTAGTATGTGTCTCAGTTTTGGTACATTTGTTGGTGCATTCAGTTCTCTAATTACTTTTACTTTCTCAGGGATAGGACTAATTCCATCTTTGTTTATTAACTGTTCCAAAAATTCACATTGGAAAAGACACTTTTCTTTATTTACCTTTGTCATTGTACAATTCCCCACTCTGAACCTTAGCGTCCAAAAGATGGGGTACCAGCATGAATTCCTCTAAGCTAATTACCAGCTTAGAACCTGTAGCGCTGCCAGCAACAGAATTCCAGTGCCTGTACACCTCTGTTCCCCCAAAACTTGCCTGGGACCCCCAAGCCCAGACCCTCTGGATTCTGTACCCAAGGAAGTAAACCCTTTCCCAAACCGTTGCCTCTCCCGACTTCCCCTCCCTGGGTTACCCCCCCCATGGAAGATCACTGTTGATTCCAAAACTCCTGAATCACAAAACAGAGGGACAATCACCTTCCTCACTCCTTCTCGTTCCCCCTCCCAGGACTCTTTCCTGAGAGGGGAAGTAATTCCTTGACACAGAGGAAAAATTACCTTTCTCTCCCCCTTCCCTCCTTTCTCCCCCACAAGTCCGCCTGGGGATTCAGACCCCAGTCCCGCTGGGTTCTCACCAGAATAAAACGATCAATAGGTTCTTAACAAGAACTTTAATTAAAGAGAGGAAAAACAGTAAAAATATATCTTTGTAAATTTTAAAATGGAAATAGGTACAGAGTTCTTTCAGCTATAGGCGACTTGAATACCCTCCCAGCCTAAGTATTCAAATACAAATTAAATCTTCAGCAAAAAACAATTTGAACTCCTTTCAGCCAAATTACACAATTAAATCTTCCAGCCAATGCCATTGCAAATAAGAAAACAACTAAGCCTAACTCATTATATCTATCTAGTACTTACTATTTGGAATCTGTAGAACCTGTATCCAAGGAGATTGGAGAGAAACCCTGTTGCACATCTGCGTCCCTCTGAGCCCCAGAGCGAACAACAACCAATCAACAGCACACACAGAAACTTCCCTCCCTCAAGATTTGAAAGTATCCTATCTTCTGATTGGTCCTCTGGTCAGGTGACAGCCAGGCTTACTGAACTTGTTAACCCTTTATAGTCAAAGAGATATAAAGTACTTCTGTGCTATTAACTTTTCTTATCTGTTTATGACAAGCTTGAATCAGGACTCTCTGGTTTAGGTCAGGACTTCACTGAAGATTTTGTTATGTTCTTCCACTGATGTGTTGCCCCTAAAAAGGACTATTCCATTTATGTTCTCTCATAGCTCTGCCATCTTTCTTGGGAAATTTTCAGGAACGTTGGTAATCCTGAAATGGAAACTTTGAAAGCAAAATGTCTCAAATGGTGAAATGAATGGAGTCAGTTTAGCTCTTTCTCTCTGGCTAAATGAAATTGCCAGTTTTTGTGCATTTACAGCATTTGCCTCCTTTATTTAAACAATCACCTCTCGTATTGTGATCTTTCCCACCTTTTGTGCATCTAGTCTGAAAAGTGTTTATATTTTGCCTAGGGCTCACCCAACGTTGCCTTTGAGGATTGATTACAATTGCTTTTTGCAGCTGTGCTATATCTCCTATTGTGATTCTCTTTTTAAGTCACTTCCTCTAGGTTTCTTTCTGGTGGTCACTGGCCTCTATTTGGATTTTTAATACTCTCCAATTGTCTTGTTATTTCTACTGCTGTGTGAATGTTTAAATTTCCCCTCATTTGCAGTTTCTCTGTCAGTCCCTTGTCTAAAATGCCAGTCAGTACTCTGTCTCTGATGTGCTCTTCCATTTTGTCTTCTATATCAGTTTTCTACCATGCCATACAAGCCTCTTATAAATGATTCCACAGACTCCCCAGGTTTTTGGACATGCTGGTAGAAACGAGCTCACTCATCAGTCACATTACACGGAGGTGTAAACTGCTCATCAAGAACAGCCAGTAGCACAATGTGGCTCTCCTCTCCAAAGGCAAAGGATTTAAAGATGGGTTCAGCTTCCCTGCTCATAGCATAGACTCATAGGAACACAACTGTACCAGGCCCTTCTCCTCCTGGAGTTTAGCTGAGATACAAAACCCGTAAATCAATCCTTCCAGTCAGTCCAGTCTGCTCCGTCAAAGCTGAAGCTCTTTGGAGCGTGAAATTTTAGCACTTTGACAAAATTCTGGCATTTATATTGTTTTTCTTCAGAAACCATGTCAGATTAGTCAGCCAGAGATAGAGGGGAAATGGATACTAGCGACAGCTACAAGTTTATTGTAAAAAAAGAATGTAGACTGTCTTCAGTGCTAGGTAAAGGTAGTAGTCTTCACACACCACCGCCTACTGACAAACCGTTATAATGCAGCTCAAACTTTCCATCATAATCCATGTCTGAGATCTAGGATTTTGCAGTGCTCTGGTTCTAGAGCATGCCAAATTATGTGGTGCTCTAGGAGTGGTGGAAAGTATTCTGTGATAGTAGGATGGAATGTCAGTTGGATCCATATTCTAGATCCAGGTTTTTGCAGTGCTGCATCACTGGAACATGCCATAGTTTAGACATGTTCAGTGCAGTAGGAGGGTCTGGTCATGCTTCCTTAGTGGAAATCTGGAGGTCTGGCTGCAAAAATTATCAGGATCAGGTTGGATCCTAGTACCAGATCTTGTTTTTTTGCAGCATTGTACTGCTGGAATGTGCTGGTTCTGTACCTATTTGATGCACTAGGACCAGTAGGGTTCACTCTTTATTTTGGTGGTGGAATTTGGGGCCCAGGACTCAAAGTTTGGCTGGATCTAACAGAATTGATGTCACCTATCCACATTTCTGCATCCTTGTGGCATTGGAACATGCCAGGTGCTGGAACTTTTTAATGCAATAGGAGCAGTTCATTGTGTTGTATAATTATGCAGTCACATTCTGGAGATGTGGGTACAAACATCAGCAGGATGTATGTTCCAGATCCTGTTTTTTCCAGCCTTGCAGAGCTAGGCTGCATGGAAGACCAGACATTTCTGGTGCAGTGGAAGTAGCTGAGTGTATTCTTTCAGTTGGTGACAGAATTTGAGGACCTGAGCACAGAAATCAGCAGTATCCAACAGTTTCAGGCATGGTCTGACTTTTTCCCACCATTGCATTTTTCTCCTTCTAGGTGAATACACTATTATGACAGCACATTTTCACTTGAAAAGAAAGATTGGTTATTTTGTCATCCAGACGTACCTACCATGCGTTATGACCGTGATCTTATCACAAGTGTCCTTTTGGCTAAACAGAGAGTCTGTTCCTGCTAGAACTGTCTTTGGTGAGTATTTCACTCCTCTGTGGTGGTTATGAAAGGATTGTCTTACTCAAAGGAGTGACTTTGTGTAAGGAAATAATACTTTACTACTATGACTTATTTCTAATCCAGGTGATTTCTGTTTATGGTGACCAGACAGCAAGTGCGAAAAATCGGGACAGAGAGTGGAGGGTAATAGGAGCCCATATTAAAAAAAGCCCCAAATACTGGGACTGTCCCTATAAAATCGGGACATCTGGTCACCTTATTTCTGTTCCCCCCACTTCTGAACCAGTTTAAACCATAGGCTCTGTTCCTACCATGTTTCCAAGTCCTTTGGCTCTGTTCTGATGAAAATTACACAAGAATTACACGAGGATTGGTGCGGGAAGAGGGAAGAAATTAAATCTGTGTGTTTTTATTGTAATGCGGGAGGGGTTAATACATACCCGAGAAACAGCAATGAAAACACTGATTTCTCTTCAAAAGTTTTAGTGTGTCTGTTGTGATGGGTTGGATCACAGAAACCCCTGGGAGCTGCCACCTGATGTGCCAAGACTACTACGATCATAGATTCATAGAGTCTAGGACTGGAAGGGACCTCGAGAGGTCATCAAGTCCAGTCCCCTGCCATCATTGCAGGACCAAATACCATCCCTGATAGACATTTATCTAACCTACTCTTAAATATCTCCAGAGGTGGAGATTCCACAACCTCCCTAGGCAATTTATTCCAGTGTGTTCCAGGAGTGCAAAAATCAGTTTTGTACAAAAGACAGACAGTTTTCCCGCTAGTAACAGGGAGCCAAATCTTGCTATTGATTTTTATTCAGAACTCTCCACTGACATCAGTCAGGCATTTTGCTTTAAAATCAGTGGTATGAGACAACACAGAGACTACCTTTCATGATGCCAAAGGATTGGGGACCTAATTCCACTCTGTTACACCTGTTTAAATCCAGTGATATCAGTGGAATTTTTGGATTTACAGAAGTGTAATTGACAGTAGAATTTACTCCTTTGAGTGGAATCAGTAACAATTTTGTTATTAATTTCAGTGGCAGCAGGATCAGATACCTACAATGGCTGGAAATGAATTATTGAAAATAATTTATGTTGTTTTTTTTTATCTCCAAATACTGAAATCTTGCCTTATTACTACAGTTACTGCTAATTAGTTTAATTATTCAGACCCTAATAAAGTGACTTCCAAGTTTCTTTTTACTACTTCTGATAATCTGCATTGTTAGGTTGTTCTACAGAGTTTATGCTCTATATTGGCTGAAATCCAGAAGGAAAAAGATTATAGGATTTACATAGATTTTTTCACAAACATACCCCTGCAAGTATTAGAAAGTCCGAAGATTACATTAATTCCTCAGTACATGGATAGCAGATTTTGTAACGTACTTCTTTATAAATGAGGGCTGCTATAAACGTACCATACATCACCGTGACTGAATAAAATAAGTAAGATTCTGGTTTACACCACCAATCTTTATGCATACAATTTTTAAAATGTTCTTTCAATATGTAGAAATTAAAGATGAGGTGGGTGTCCCAGAAGTCAGAAATAAGCTCCTCAAGGCAGGGACCTTGTTTTTCTATTGGTCACCAAAGTACCATGCACTTCTAAAATGCTATACAAACAGTTATTTCCTTGGGGCTGCTTAGGCATCAGGGCCTAAGTCACAAAACGTTCCAAGTCTCGTGCAGAATCCTAAACTTAACTTTTTTTTTCTTTTTAAAGGAGTAACTACAGTCCTTACCATGACCACCTTAAGTATCAGTGCCCGCAACTCCTTGCCAAAAGTGGCCTATGCGACTGCAATGGACTGGTTTATAGCTGTGTGTTACGCCTTTGTATTTTCTGCGCTGATTGAATTTGCAACAGTCAACTATTTTACAAAGAGAAGCTGGGCGTGGGATGGCAAAAAAGCTTTGGAAGCTGCAAAAATCAAGGTTCTTAATTTACACTTTTTGAATCACTAGAATAAGATTCAGTGACCTGGCACAGCACAAGTAACTGAATGTACAATTTGCAACTGCTCCATGAAAATGTATTTAATTCACTCATGTCACACTGTCACTGACCTTCAGATGATAACTTGCAGGGCATGCTTTTTTTTTTATTATTTTTAATACATATGCTGTTGGATAGAATAGGAAACATTTGTCTCTACCATGCATATGAACTGATCTGTGTTTGGACGTATGACTGTGAGAGAGTTAAATATATGTTAAGTTAGAGCTGGGTAAAACTTTTGGGACAAATATTTTATTCACTGAAAATGCAATTTCAAGTTGGCCAAAACTGTTCATGAATTCATTAAGAATTTGGCAAATAGTTTAATCTGAAAAAAAATCAAAATACTTTGTTTCAGTGACTTCAAAACAAGCATGTTGATTTTTCATTTCAAAACCATGTTTCATTTCAAAATGTGCTTAATTTTTTTAAAAAAGGTTAAAAAGAACCACAAACTTTTTTTCATTTCACTGATAGCATCTATTTCTTTTTACATCAGCCTGAAACTATTTTTTTCCTTCACTCTCGACCCCAAAACAAAAAATCAATTATAGTTTTAATAACTCTAATTACTATGGATTTTGTTCACTGAAATTAAGAATTTAAACAAATGTAGCATAAAATTAATATAGACAGTCCATTCCTGCTGTTATTGAATCAATGGGAAAGCTTGCATTGAGTTCAGTGAATCAGGATCCCACAACAATTGCCATAAATACAATATAAACAAAAATACAGTATGAAACCATGAACATTTAACTGCAATATATCCAGAGGTATTACAAATGTAGGCCCTGTGTGCAAATACTTAGACTATTTAATGCTTACAAGCATAACTTTATTCACAGGAGTAACCCTGTCAACTTCATTGAAACTACTCCCATGTGAAAGTTACATATATAAGTATTTTCGGCATCAGGACTTTACTGGGCACTTTGGTGACTATTGTCAATAATAGGGACTATTCTAATGAGTTTTATCAAATGATCCCATAAAGAAAAATCATATTTGCAGGCAATATTCTTTACATCAATCCCCTGTGAAATAACTAAATACCAAGACAAAAGCTACAAGGAACCCCAGGGCATTTCACATATTGGTTTCTTTTGTCAGTGATGTGATGTTAGTGATGTGGCAGCCATCCTGGAACTCTGGGATATCACTAGTAGCTAAACTTTTCTTTTTCACGGTTTTTAAATTAACTTGTGCAAACCTAGGGTAGTGTTTAATTTGTAATGAAAGAGGTGCCTCTGGATTCAAGCAATTGTGTGCCAGGGCTCAACCAATTTTTTTTTACTTTCATGACTGATGCAGCAAGCACAGAGGTGCCAGGGTTCAGCCCAGGCAAGCCTGGCACAAATTAAGCACTGACCCAGGGCAAGGATCACATCGATAAAGGATTCTGCTAATTTACATGCTAATCTGAGACCCAGTCCTGCAGGCCTTGTTCAGCATTCACTGATGTCAGTGAAAGTTTTGCCTAAGTAAGGGCGGCATGATCAGGACATAAATAGTTTGTTGGGATTTGAAATGAGAACAACTAGTGAACAGTTTGTTGACTACTAAACTGACATTTTTGTTTAATCCCTGTTTTCACTTGCCTTCTACACTAAATGGTATTTCCTTATTTATATTACAGAGAAAAGAGCGTCAATTACTAGGAAAAAAATCAATTAATGCTTACAGTGCTGGAAGAACAGCCCCCACACCAAACATACCAAAGGACTCAGCCCCATCAGTCATCTCAAGTGCTGCAACTGTTGCCGTGAAATCTGGAGAAGAAAAGCCTGCTGAAAGCAAAAAGACTTATAACAGCATCAGTAAGATTGACAAAATGTCCCGAATAGTTTTTCCAGTATTGTTTGGAACTTTTAATTTAGTCTATTGGGCCACGTATTTGAATAGGGAACCCGTTATTAAAGATGCTACTTCTCCAAAATAAACTGAAGAACTCCAAAACCACCCGTGAGCCATATTAATATGAAGCAAATGCTACCACAGAGAATATGAAGGCCAGAAATTTTCTATACTTGAGCAATATTCTTCAGGAAGTTTTTGCATGTTTAATAATATGTACAAATAATATTGCCTTGATTGTTTCTACATGTAACAGCAGATGTTTCAGAGACAGTGACTTTAACAATTACAGCCACAGATCTTTTTAGAAGAACACAAGAGAAGACATAGAACATGGCTTCTATGCTGCTCAGTATCTTACATTGATCGTTTATAAATAAAATAAGTTATATTTTTAACTGTTCGAGTGTATTACATATCTGAAATTTTTATATGTCCAATGTACATCATACATACATAGGTGTAACCTATATTTTACAGAAATGCTCCATTATTGCCATCTGATAGCGCACCATGAATAATGCAGGTTGTAAATGTAATAATTCTCATGTAGGGTCCCATTCCATCACCGTTACTCTCTCCAAGTAGCACTTTATCCCACAAATAATCCCATCAATCCAGATTCTCAGCCAGTGGACATGGACATAGTACTTAGTGCTGAATGGAACTATGCTAATTTATACCACCTGAGAATCTGGGTCACAGATTTTTGTGGGATTGCGGAGGAGCAAGATGCTACTCCATGTAATAAAGGTTGTAAATCTTATCCTTAGGGGGAAAAGTCAGTTTTTTCACACTCCAACTACATTTTTCTCTGGTAATTCTCATTGTTTATTGCAATAATTAGGCATGCGTTGCACAGAATTATCTTTAAAAATAGACTAAGAACATACTGTGCAGATAAAACATTAATATCCTTAATATATACTTTCATTAGGGTAACATAACCCGAGTTTGGCCAACATCTTCTATTGAAGAAGATGATGTTGTATGAACAGAGATGCCTCTGAAATAATGATTATTTCTTATTCCCAGTAACCAGAAAACAATCACCCAACACAGAAAAGGATGTCAGAGAAAGAAAGCTACTCTTCATGACAGCCAGGTCTTTCAGAGACTATACGGGCATTTTGGTCTTTGTCTGAAACTTTTCTATAACCTTCTTGCTGCTGCCCATGTGTTTTGCTTCAACCATGAATAAGAAAGTGTAATTTGAGTTTTCAGCTATTTTTTAGAAGCTTGGCATGACTGCTCCATTGCTCCAGTAGCTTTTGTAATTTAATCTTAATGTTTAAATAAAAAAAAATGCATTCAATACTATGTTGCAAAATGTCCTCCATTTCTAGCTTGTTGTTTTAGGAAAACTTAGTCATACTGAATTTTTATCTTTAACCCAGCTAAGGACCTAATCCAGCAAACACACACAAGTAATGGTGTGCATACGAGTACTCTCACTGATGCCAGTAGAGCTACTGAATATATAAATACAGTTATTCATAATGTGTCAATGTTTGCAAAATCAGGCCCTGAGTCCGTTCTGAACGTGTGTGTTGGGGAGGCTGTGCCCAACCTGTACTGCAGGCTTCTCCTTTTCCTACCAATTTTTGGCAAGTCCTTTTTAAGGCTTCTACTCAATAGAGAGGTAATGAACAGGCCACGGGTCTGGAGTTCTCTGGCTTCTTCCTTGCCTTTCCCCCATTTCACCACCCTGAAACTCCTGAAGGGAAACAGCAGATTATAAATGAAAGGTGTAGTAAGTTCTGCTGCTCTACATCCATGTTATAGGATCGCATATTTAGGGAGGTTCCAGGGGGAGCTACAGGAACTGTGGTCTCTCAGAACCAGCAAGAGCCAACTGGGTCAAAGAGCAGAGTGGAAGCTATCAGAAAAACAGCAGAGAGGAAGATGGTCCAGTGACTAGGGTGGTAGCCTGGAACACAGGAGACCAGGTTTCAATATCCTGCTCTGCTGTGTACTCTGCAGTGTTTTAACTGGAAAGATAGGATGGTTTTAGTAGTTGGTCCTTGGCTCCTGCAAACTTCAGGCATTTAATGGATCCCCGACATAAGGAGTACCCTGTTTCTTTCAGGATATAGCTGAAACCGCTGGGGAGGAGGAAGGTGGAATGAAAGGGACTGTGCCCTCAATTCTTACTCTTCTGTGTTCCTTTCAGTGTGGTCTCATGCATTCTCTTTCCTGGTGCTCAACATTTTTTATGAGGTTGCTCGACTACATCTGGGATCAAAGGGAATGGAAGAACGAGTAGGATATTCAGTGAGTGGCAAGTTCAATGTTTCTTCTCCCTTATATGAGTTATTCCTATGAAGGAGTGAGTGGGATCCCAAGAGGTCTTTTTGTTTTGCTGTGTTAATTCTTACATTATAAAAAGGGGCCCAGTTTGATACTTTGGTGAAAGATGATCATTTTTAAATTATCCTCTCTCATGCTGCTTACAATTACTCTTGAATGATCACTTACACTTTTTGGTTCTCATGCCTAAACTCAGCGCAAATGCCTGCCTCTCTGAGTAAATTTCCTCAGATTAATAGTCACCTTTACTTAGATGGAACTAGTCACATGTGTATAGTTGCTCAAGGGATTAAGTGTTTGCAGGATTGAGCCTTTTGTCTGGTTTCTTTTTAGTATAAAGTTTTTAGGAGTTTGGTTGATGTGTAAAAGCTATGGGTAGGTGGGTGTGAACTGCATTCCCCTACCCCCTCTATGCTTTAGAGAGGATTTGCCTCCAGAGAAAGGTAAGAAGTGTTTAATATTAGAATATTGGTGGGAGTGAGGGAGGAAATACCTTGGGGTTTGAGGACAAAATCTTGTGCATTAAAAAGAGAATATGTACAAGGACAAAACCAATTCATTTCTCTTTCCCCTAAGGTGTGGTTATTAACAGGGACTGCCCATAGTGGTGTTTAATCTATTAGTGACTGAAAGAAAATTAGGAAAATTTATGGGTGCTGCTAAGTCATTTGTGTCAGTCACGTGAAAGTTTGAAGAATTGCAAGAACCTCCACTGGATTTGTGCATATTGGACAAAACGATGACAGATGAAATTTTCACTTGGGAAACTTTAAAATAATAACCTCTTGGAAAAAATTACTCAAACTTTTCATATACTGATGACCTATAGTGGAAGGATGGTCCAGTGGTTAGAACACTAGCCTGGGGCTCAGGAGAGCAAGATTCTGTTACTTCATCTTCTTCAGACTTCCCTATGACAGAGATCCTCAAACTGTGGGGTGCATCCCCCAGGGGGGACACACAGGGAATGTTGGGGGAGGGCACCAGGACCCGGGCCACCCCCATGGAGGTGGGGCAGAAGCACCACCCAGCCCTGCTCTGCCTGAAGCTCTGCTTTGGCCCCACTGCCAGTTGCTGCCCCTGAGCGTAGCATGGCTGCAGCTCCCCCCTAGCCTGGCCCTGGTCCCAGCCCTAGCCCCACCCCAAGTCTGATCCCACCCCCTGGCCATGGCTCCATTCCCAGCTCTGTCCCCAGACTTGCCCCCAGCCTCAGGCCCTGGTCATGGCTCCATTCCTGGCCCTGACTCCAGATCTGCCCCCAACTGCAGCCCCAGCCTCGTCCCTTTACCCCTGTCCACTTCCCCCCCAGGACTCCCAGCCCCAGCTCCGGTGGGAGAACAGGAGTAAGGATGGAAGTGACCCTGAAAAGTTTTGGGACCACTGCTCTATGGTCTCTGGGTAAGTCTCTTTGTGTCTCAAGTTCCCGCTTATGAAATGGGGATAACACCACATCCTTCCCTTGCAGGGGTGCTCTGAGTCTAAAGACTAAAAGATTGTGAGGTGCTGAGATGCTACAGCAGAGGTAGGCAACCTTTGGCATGCGTCTTGCCAGGGTAAGCCCCCTGGCGTGCTGAGTGGGTTTCTTTACCTGCTGTGTCCGCAGGTTTGGCCAGTCATGGCTCCCACTGGCCGCAGTTCATCGCTCCAGGCCAATGGGGGCTGCACAAAGCAGCGAGGGATGAGCTTTGGCCTCATTAGCTGAGATAAAAGATTTGTCATCTTTGTTGGTAGCTCAGTAAAAGATATCTGCACCGTGAGAAACAGCATTTAAAGATAAATTACAAAATAGATATAATTTATTATATAGAACTGTCAAGGCTAATTCCCCACCCTGGCACTTAGAGTGCAGAAGTTGGGGGCCCGCAAGGATTCTAAAAATTAATATTGGATGCTCCAGACTTGTATTAAACTCCCAAGGTTACAGCTTTTCTAGATGCTGCCACCAAGTGCACAACCCCTTTGAGAGCCCAGGAAGGCACACTCGGGAATTCCTTCCTGTGGGGTGCCCTCGAGGCCTTTCACTTCCCTCCAGAGAAGAG
The DNA here is from genome assembly GCF_003597395.2 of Chelonoidis abingdonii. Taxonomy (NCBI): domain Eukaryota; kingdom Metazoa; phylum Chordata; order Testudines; family Testudinidae; genus Chelonoidis; species Chelonoidis abingdonii. The sequence continues at coordinate 248,383,903 of NC_133769.1, read as the reverse complement.
GTGAGAAAGGAAAAAAAGGGAAATCAGCTGTTGCCACCAGTTAATTAAACAACATGTGCACAAATCTCTTAAGACACAAAAGTCCAATTCTGTTCTTAAAAAGGCAAATTTTATTGATTAAAAAAAAGAAACAAAATACATCTGGGAACTCAGGCTACTGCTAGATTTTAAAAGAGCAATTACAAGAATTAAGCACCAAGAATAGTTTTCTTGAGATCCAGCTTAAAAGGTTACAAGCAAAACAAAAGCACCTGGAGTTAGCACAAAGGAGTCCAGAGGCCATAGTAAAATAAAAGCCATAAACCTAATCATGTCTTCCTAGACATTTCCTGATCTACTTACATATCTTAAATGAGTAGTTACTAGGTATGATACTGATGATTTTTTCACCACTGGCCCAAACTCTTATAGCATAGCAGCTGTCCTCTTTGCATCTCCCCAGGAGAGCAGACAGACAATAGGGGAGTCTTTTTTCAATTTTAAAAAATTCCATTGGCTCTTTAGGCCAGGTGCCCACTCACTTCCTCTTACCTATGCATAGAGCAGTGAGACTTTTTAACCCTTTACAGAAAGATCAATTAGAGAACAGCTACTAAGAGGGATTTTATAGCTACTGGCTGACTGGGTATCCATAACAGGAAGCTACCTCCCCCCCACCTTCATTTATCACAAGAACATATAAATACTATGTTTTTAAATAAAGCAATAGTATGTCCTTTTTGGGGAGGTGTTGTTTTTAATAATGGTCACTTCACTTTAATACAGCAAAACTGGAATAGATCCAGAGAAGGCAAATGCTATAGTTAAATGCACGAGGAAGAGGATATCAGTACAAAAGAACAAAAGTTAAAAAGAACTAGACTGAGATACTTTATGTTATAAATGGTGGATTAAAATGCTCATTTCCTTCTTTTGGTCCTGATCCAAAATCCACTGACAGCCAGGGCTGCCTAGAGGATTCAGGGGGCCTGGGGTCTTCCCGCCGCTGAATTGCTGAAGATGCTCTGGGGGTCTGGGCCCTGCGAGATTTTTCCGGGGCCCCCGGAGAGAGTGAAGGACCCCACTCCAGGGGCCCCAAAAAACTCTCATGGGGGCCCCTGCGGGGCCTGAGGCCTGGGGCAAATTGCCCCACTTGCCATCCCTTCCCCCCGGGCGGCCCTGCTGATAGCAACAGAGAGACGCCCTTAAACTTGGGTTGGTGTTGGTGTGATGGGTTCCTTCCGGGGTGCCACCTGGAACTGGGGTAGCACTGAGCCCCCCTGACCCACAAGCCTGGGCTCCCTTTTACACTGTATTGTTGTGACAAGCTGAAAAGCCCTCTCTAGCCTGCATTTTCACCAACTTTTATAGTTAGGGACACACCCAGCTGAAGTTACATTCAGAACTTTGACCAGCCGCTGCATAGGATGGCAACAGCAAGGGCAACAACCAGATGATGGCACTCCTCACCTTAGATAGCTTTTGCAGATATGGTGGGAACCCTTTGTTTCAGAGCGTGGTCCCCAGACCGGTCTATGGAAAAACACTGACATCTCAAGATGGAGTCTAGAGACGTGGTCACATCACACGGCTTTGTAGAGTCATAACAGCCATTACTCAGAGGCTGTCTAGCATTCTCAGGAAGGCTCCCCAGGTGGGAGATAAGGTTCTCCTAAGGCCTATTGTTTTCCTAATTGCCCATTTCCAAACCACTGTCTAGAGTGAAAGCATCTTGTCTAGTGGCGTTCCCAGGTGTAACTGCATTAGAAATGCAGAGACATAGTCAATATTCATAACTTCAGATACAAAAATGATACATGCATACAAATAGGACAGTCATATTCAGCAAATCATAACCTTTACAATGACACCTCACATGACATATCTTGCATTAAATACATCAATCATAATCATATCATACTCATATCACTGAGAAGAATATTGGGTGCAGGATCACAGTTGGATCAGCTCTATTTTTTCTATATTACAGAAATAAGGAGACTCTTGCTTACAATATATTTAGAAATACAGCTCTATGAAGTTATAGTCGAGTCTGTAATTCATTACCACGGGAAGCCATTCAGTTAAACAGCACAAGAGAAGTTTTGTAAGGGATGGCTGATTTGATGATAACTTATAACACTTGTAACATTATATGCTTGCCTAACAACATCAATCAGTTCTCTTGCTTCAGGTTGCAAGGTAATCATTTGCGAATACCAGGAAGGGATTTTTCTTCAATGTAGACCCCTACTGTACAGTTGGATAGGTGTGCTAGAAGGGTTTCTGCTTTCTTTCATAGCATCCATTAAGGCTGCTACAATGGAACAGTAAGTGATCCACATGCGTGTGTATTTCAGTGCAACAGAAGAAATGTGCTAGGATTTGCAGCACTTATTATTTGTATTATAGTAACAATGCCCAGAGGCTGCAGTCAGAACCTGGGTTCCATTGTGCTGTATGGTGAAGGCCTTGTCTGCACTAGGAAGGTTTTGCCAGTATAAACCAGTAAAACACTCCTATTATACTAGCATAAAAGTGTGTTTGCCTGGATATCTTATTCTAGTTCAGAGAACAAAACAAATTATACTGGCAAAAGTGTTTTTAGGCTAGTGCTAGTGCTTTTACACTAGGACTTTGGCTGGCATAGCTATGTTGATAAAAATCACACCCATTACCACCAATAGCTATGCCCAGAAAACTTTTAAGGGTACTTATGTTTGAAGATAGGGTCTCTGCATCAAAGAGTTTAGAATCTTGTTTGGGACAAAATGAGAAGTGGATGGAAGAGACAATAGGATGGGAATGAGGAGCGTTGACAAGGTTAGCTGGCTTGTATGCTGTAAAGGGTAGGGGGGAAATAAGGGACTGATTCCTCACTACTTAACTCCAGTTTTAGGTGAGAGTACATGGATTGATTTTGATGGAGTTATGAGAATGAAGCAAGGCAGTGGTGAATCAGGCCTTGAGTTAGTTACAGGAACAGGCTTCACCCAGAAACAGGCACTGGAGCCTTTTCTATAGAAGATATATTACATCAGAGGTGCTTCTGTGTAAGATTAAAGTTGCTGCCTCTGCTGTACTGGAAAGAAAACAGAGAAGCCAGTTTCATCATTGTTTGGTGGTGACGCCCAGCAATTTAAATCCGCTTGGGATATTAGAGAGACAATGTGGGTGAGGTAATATTTTGTGTTGGACCAACTTCTTCTGGTGAAAGAGAGGAGCTTCCCAGCTACACAGAGCTCTTCTCCAGGTCTGGGAAAGGGTCACAGTGAAGTACAAGGTGGAACAAATAGAAGATGTGCTAACGACTTCCACAAAAGGAAGGGGCCACTCAAAATGACCTAGGCCATTGGCATACTTGTGCATTATGGACCAAGCAACCACCTTTTGTTTGATGACAGATTTTTCTAGAGGGATCCCCTGAGGACGAGATGATCGGTACTTCAGCTTTAAGAGCTAAACAGCTTTCAGTCTGTGGCAGCTGGCAGGGTGGGCTTCCTTACCAAAACTCCCCATCTACCGCTCATTTAAAGAACTGTCTCCTCACACTTTTTTCCTAGTGAGCACTTGCCTCCTGCTATTAAACCGCAGCCTTTCATATAGCTGCTGGAGGATCCGGCTTTACCGTGGGATTGCTTGCAAATCGCCTATAACCGGTGTTTCATGTGGATGGCCCCTAGCAGAATCTACTGATGAGCTCCGCTGGAAAAGGAAAGCAAAGCCCCTCTCCAGGTGTTTGCTCAGACGTATTTCTTAGAGCAGCCACAAGAGGCTCCTGCAGCCAAGGAAGAATCGTGCAAGTAGCGGTTCTTCTTTGTCACCAGAAGAAGGAGAAGCAGCGGGATGTTACACTCCTGCCTGTGAGCAAGAGAGAGCCATTCAGCTCTAGGACACATTCCCCTCGCCCCTGGGGTAGAGTGAAATCAGCCTGGGTTTCAGTATCCGCTGATCCCAAAGACGAACTCTTCAGGACGCGTTGGAAGTGGGACCCTAGAGCTCTGTGTGACTTGCGAGTATCGACCGTCTCCTATTGTTCCGGGCATCTTTGTAGCTGTACAGTTAACCATCCGCCCACCCGCAGACCGGGACAAACCTACAGGAAGGCAGCCCACGAAATGCCGCGCCCACTAACCGGCTGCGGCTCCCCAGGAGCTGTCCACGCCGCAGGTGCTGAATTTGGGGGTAGACGCCAGGACTCGATAACAGCGAGCGGAGGCTGCTCATGCGCATACAAACAACACTTGCGAAACTCCCCAACACAAATGGAAATCCCCGGACAAACAGCCATATAGGATATAACATCCGCTGTCCTATGCCGGCTGAGACACCAGTCTAGCAAGATCTCGCGCCAAGTTTTCCCGATTTCACTGCTGTGAATAATTGCACACAGTGTTGTATCCAGCTCTGGTGCAGGTTTTCCTGAGCAGTGAGTCCGCTTCAGCAGGCGTCCTCGAACAGTCTGCTACGATGCAATTTCCTTATGACCGTAGAGCTGGCAAAAGTGTGGCTGGTATTTGTAAAACAGTTGTTTATATAACACTCACCTGTCCTCCCAAATCGCCAGGAACGCTAAGGTGGGACTTTAAGATGAACTTTAAATTTAGATAGCATACTTCCCATTAGAGAAGACAAATACATGTATATTATATACCATATGCAGTATTGTTGAAGGAAGAGCCATCTTTCACTGAGACCTAAGATATAACAATAGTTCCGTTTAGGAACAATGAGTTATGCAAAGGTACTAAATCAATTCCTGCAATAACATGCCTTTATAAATCTACCTTAAACTGTTTTAGACACCTGAAATATGGTCATTTATCCGAAAAAAATGTGGATAATTGCAGATAACCTTTCGAACGAGCATATCAAAACATCGCAAAAGAGGCTCTTCATTGAAATAAACATTTCAAAGCCCTGCACTATGAGATAGGCAGTATGCTGAATTTTAGAGCACTGAAAATGGAAATAAAGCTTTCCTCTGAACTTTTGATCCCTCTTGTTACAAAGAACAGGAGGTTCCATAGTTAGCCTGGATTCCCCTGCTGGCAATATGAGAGAGATACAGATTTGACAACAGATGATTAATAATAATTTCCATTCAATGCAATTAGATAAAGTCAACACATAACAACTAATGTTTAATAGGACAAATGAAACGATAGGTTCCAAGAAATGCGCATCATTGGAAGTTAAGTGCCCGGATCACGGTGGATTTCCTTTAAGTTGTATCATTCCAATAATAAATAACATCGGAAACATAAATCCTTCTAGTTATCTCTGTAACTATTTTTAGACTTCACATTACCAGTTATTCTGAGCACAAGATTACAATTTAATGTATGACTCCTTTTTCATTTAGTGTCGTTTATAATCATTTAGAAGCCTTGGAGGAAGGAAAGGAAGAAATTATGCCTGATTTACTTTCACAACAAAATGAATATATAATGTATTTTTATCAGGCTCGCTTGTTTCTATATTTGTGTAATGTATCAGAGGGGTAGCCCTGTTAGTCTGGATCTGTAAAAGCGGCAGAGAATCCTGTGGCACCTTATAGACTAACAGACGTTTTGCATCCGACGAAGTGGGTATTCACCCACGAAAGCTCATGCTCCAAAACGTGTTAGTCTATAAGGAGCCACAGGATTTTCTGCTGCTTTTATTTGTGTAATGTAAATCAAATCTTTTGACCGCTTTTGTTCTGTTTCCAAAGTGACGTGATATTATTCGTCTGATACCTCAGACGTGAAGAAGTAAATCAAAAATCATGTCTACGATATTTTTTAATCGCAGTGTGTTCAGGTCCAAGCTTCAGGTTCAGGTTCACATGCTGTTCAGGTCCAAGCTATTACGTCTGTTGGCTTGAAAACACTTTGGGTCAAACTTGCTTCTCAACACTTATTTCCTATGGTGGCGAATATATTATTTAGACGTACTCATTGCAAACATATCAGAGACTTGGGTTGGTAATTGTGCACCTGTCGTAATATGCACCACCACCATCTCAATCAACGATCTCCGTTCTAAATAGAAACCCATCCGGGGCCACAGTTACCAAATGCGGGTTGGACTGGGGGTGGGTGCGTGTCCGTATTACTATGCAGAGCAAACGGTTCCTGTTCTGGCACGTAGCCCGGAATTGTCTCCAAGAGGCCGGCAGATTCAGGCTGTACTGCGCGCGCACATACATACACACACACACACACACACACACACACCCTCCACCTCAGGTTGTGCCTGTGGGGCTCTGAACCTTCCCGTCTCACGCTGGTTTCCGTCCTTATCAGTATTGCCACCGTTAGGGACCTCCCCGCGCCTCCAAGGAAACCCACAGCAACGGCTCGCCCGGCTGGGCTTGGATCCCGCCTCGCCCGCTCCGGGAGCGAACCGAACCGCCCACAATGGGCCCCTGGGGGCGGGGACGCTGCTAGCCCAGCACCGGGGCTGTGCGGGAGAGCCCGAGCCTGCTGCTGGCTGGCATTTAACTGCCCCAGGGCCAGGCGGGAGTTCCCGCTCCCTTCTCCCCGTCTATCGCTACGGCAGCGGGAGCGCAGGGCGCGGGGGAAGGGCTCTCGGACAGACTCCGCTCCTGTCGGACAACCCCGCCGGTACCGGTGGTCAGGGACAGGGACCCAGGGGCTCAGTGCTGCAGGGCAGGGCCGGGCTGAGGGGGGCTTCCATTGGGGGCCTGGTGCTCTATCCCTCCCCCTCTGCCGGCAGTCCTGGCGGTGCCTGGTCTCGCCTGTCGCTCCCCACCGAAGGTGCCTGGCTAACACACCTCTGAGAAGCAGGAGGGACCGCTCCCTTAGTCCGGAGCCAGCTGTCCACTGGGAGCGTCTCCTTGGGGGGCTGGAGCTGTGCGAGGGGCTATTCCCGCTCCCCCCCTCCCCGGGCTCCAGCTGGGAACACACCGAGAGCGAGAGGAGCCCAGCAGTAGCCCCTCGCCTCGCTCTTTATCGGGGGAGCGTCCGGCCGCATTCACTCCATCCCGCTGCACCTGGTGCCTGCTCGGATCATGTCAGCTAAGCTGCTGGTGCTGCTCTTCCTCCTGGCAGTGTTTCAAGCCTGGTAAGTCTGCGCGGTGCAGCCCCTTCCCGCGCGTCCTCCCAGGTGCTTGTATGTAATGTTTGCTGCTCATGCCGGAGTATCACCCGCGGAGTTGGGAAAAGACTGAGTCCCAGGGACACCGGAGGCTATTCCGCCCCTTGCTCTCGCCCCCGTTATCATCTGCAATATTTGTATTCTGCGGGCTCTGTAGTGTAGCTGCCCCCCATCCACTGTCATTAGCCGTTATCTCGGGCGGGTTTTGTACTACTCCCGAGAGCAGGGCTGTAATTTAAGGCTCGAGAAACTGAGACCCTTAGGCTTCTGCCCTGGAATTAGATAAAATCTCCCCGCTTCACCTGGCTCTGCAGAAAGTTTCCCCATTACTTCGCTTGTCATGGAATGAACCGAGCCCCGAGGGTTGGCCTCTGGGATCTCTCTGCTGCTGTACCCACTTGCTCGACATGGCGCGGTTCTTCTACGGACTATGCAGCGTGTGGCTAGGTCAGGAGTATCATTCAGTCAGGGGTTTAGTCTTCAAAGTACCTGCCTTGGGGATTCAAGGAAGCCAAGGAAAGCAGGGAAGGACGGGACACTCTAGCTGGAAGCAGGTAAGATCTGCGTAGGAAAAGGTAACTCAGACAGCGACCAAATCAGTAACCAAAAGGCTAGTGCAAGCTTCACTAGTTCTGTCTCTGCAACGGATGCAAACAGGTCCTCTCAATTTCTTGCGATGGTGATTTCTTCCGCAAGATCAAAGCGATTTTTTTTTGTGCCTAATTTTTTCCTCTGAGGTTATCCACGGGAAGGTTTTCCGTTGATAATAGTATGAAGGGATTATGATAATACCTTAATAAGCACACAACTGTCCCCCCGTGGAAACATCACTATGGAAATGTCATCCTGGCAATCCGAAGATTGTGTAGTTTGTAAGTATGCCCCTGCTTAGCCTGTTGGGAGCTGATCTCCAGCAAACCCTTCCTCATAGGAACACCCCTTGTTCACCTTAACTCCATTCAAATGAATAGGAGAACTGCAGGAGTAAGAGTTACTCAAGTGAGCAAGTGTTGCAGAATCGGGCTTTTCAAGGATAGTTCAGGGCACTTAGCCACTTCCAGGATCAAGCCCTTAGTGACAGAAACTCCCTCTTGGTTAATTATTATTAATCTATAATATTTAGTGCAACACTTGAAAAAGTAAGCGATTGGCCAGTTCTTACAACAGAAACCAAAGGCTGAGACCTTAAGAGGAGAAAAACTGACGAAGAACTCTTCAGGAAACTCTACTGAGGAGAGCTGTGGTAAATACCCTGTCATTTACACGGCAGGTCTGAGGTACAGTCTGCACAGCAAATACTCTTAGTTTAAACTCCAAAGTCCAGCCCAGCATTTCTCACTAGGTAACTTTCTGTAAGACCATTAAGTCTCCTATGGAACAGTTGGTGAGAATGCTGCCAGAGGCATCTCCCCTGAACACAGCACACTGAAGTGAAAAGGTGCAGACACACTGAGAGTTAACTTGCTCGCTTTTTCTCCCACACACACACACAATCTAGTTCATAGTCATTTTCAAATTGAAATGCTGAATTCTGATTACGTGGACATTCAGACTTTTCTTTGTAAACCAAACCCTGGGGAGATAATGCGTCTCAGACCCCTTCTTAGCTCACCTCACTATCTGGTACTCATTCCCAGCAGCTACAATTTTTCCTCCACCCCACACAAGCCCATGGTTACCTCATTGTTTATTAATGTCAGCTCTTCAGAGCAGATGGCAAGATCTAGAAACTGAGGCTGCAGACAACTTTTCCCCTTTAAAGAAAACGCCTTCCTACAGCATTTCAAGTTTCCTTCTCTGCTGTGTTTTTTGGGGGTGCACCACAGTTTTGTTTTCCTCTCATAATAATAAAAAAAACTAGTGGTACATAATAAGGATTTGGAGGAGTGACAGCCCTGTTTTCCATCTTACAACATACCTAAAAAACAGCCCCTCTTTCTCTGTGGCTGTTGAAAAGTCTTGGAATATGGTTGTAGGCTCCTGGGAGTGGAGACTAAGCAGTTTAGCAATGACAGTGCATCCTAAATGCTTAGTAGGAACCTATTGGATTAGAAGCACATAAATAAAGGTAATAAAAGTGCCTGTGATTTTATATAAATAAATAAATTAAATAAAATGCACACCACTGTAGTTAGCATGAATTACTCTGAATATTTTAAGTACATCTCCCAACCCCCAGTTGCAATCAAGCATCTAGATGCAAACATAAATCTCCAGGATGTAGCTTTCTGGGAAACTATTTACTGGAGTAAGAAGATTTAAAAAAATCTGGCAAGTGTTATATTATTATTGATTATGAGTTTAAAGAAGCTAATATCTAAATTGTGAACCACTATACAAAATCAATGTGGTAGAATGAAAAGGGCCCTCATTTACACCCATGCAACCTGATTCCTCCAGTGGAGTTGCGAGGATACAGTGCAGGTCAGAATTTGTCCAAATGCCTGGTTTTCATTCATAGTTCATACAATAATGCAGATAATTAATTGGTGGACACAAGAAAATATGTATCTAAAAAATAGTGCATGATTGAGAATGATTCTGAAAATGTTGCATTACAAATATTTGGCTTATCAGGAGTCTCAAAGAAAAAAAAATCTTAGACTGAGTGACACCAATGAACAAGAAGAGCTGAAAGTTATAGCTCATGCCCCAGAAAATAAAGTTTCCTTATTTAAAATGCTTCCCTCCCTCCACCCCTGCCATTTAGTTATATATCTTTCAGGCTTCATCCTACAAGTCTTCCACACATAGAACTCCCAGTGGCTCCATTTAGAAATAATTCTATATAGGCTTCATGTGAACAGGAAAAAAACTGCTCCCCCCCCCCACCTCAAACAACAACCCTTTACATATATGGTACATTCTTTGAAGGATTCAGAGAATGGTACCCTGAATAAAATCTTTATTCACAATGATAATTGTGGATGTTTTTCTATTTATACATGGTGCCCATCACAGACAATCTAGACATTTAAAAGCATTATAAAAATAATAATCCAATGTCATTATACACACCCCTCCCAAATTACTCCTGAACCCATCAAAGAAGAAATACAAATAAATTCTAGGCTTAGCTCAACTCATTCTTTCATAAAAAGCCTGAGCAAAGAGTTACAACTTTCAATGTGCCCCAGAAGATCAACAAATTGGTACTGAAGGAAGGAGAGAAGGCAAGTTTAAGAGTTTATGGCCTTGTCTATATTTGGGGCTTGCACTGATGCAGCTTTGCAGATAGCTCTAATTTGGGGAAATCTCTAGTGTAAACATGGCCAATGCATCTGATTCTCCACTGCTTTGCACCCTGTGTTGTCCTTCACACTTTGCAAAATGGATGTAAAATTACACCAAATCAGAATGGCATAGGCAATGTAGAAGGCTATGGAGAATTAGGCCCAAGGTTCCACAATTGAGATCATCTTCTTCCAGCTGCATATATGCAACTCTCATGACAGTCTGTGTCCAGATGTTCTCAAGTGTGATGGATAAAGTACATGTGGTTTCTAAGATTTTGAAACTCAAACCATAAAAGACTTTGGAGATTAAAGTCAATATTTTGCATTGCACTCAGAAGGCAACTGGTAGGACAGATGAAAATGGATTCTCATGTGTGAAAACAGCACTGTATGTTAAGCCACATTCTATACTAGCCAGGTGTGCTGGAATAATTTTTATAGGAGGGGTGCTGAGAGCCATTAAACCAAACTGTAAACTCTGTATATAATGGAAACCACTTAAAGCCAGTGGGGTGCAGCTGCACCCCCCACACTCTTAGTTCCATCACCTATGGCACTAGCTAAAGTTTCTGGACAATTATTAGTTGTCAACTTATTTTAATGCCTTATTCACATAACAAAGATAATCTACCTCTTGTAGAAAGAAGAATCTTAGCTCCTGAAATGCCCAAAATACAGAACTATAAAAACAGAATGGCTCAGACTCTGAGATTCAAACAGACTTATGCAACATATTTATGTACTTGTGATCATTCATATTACATTCAAGAAGCATGTACTTAATTCTAACCCTTGTACTGCATTAAGGTCTGAAATTCAAAAAAACATTGTGTAATAATTTATTAATAGGATGAAATGATCAGGAAGTATTAAAAGAGCTGAATTTTTAATATTCTTATTATCCTGCCGTGCAAGAGATGAATTAGTTGTGTTGAAGGAGTCAGTATAATACTGCAGGATGTTCACCCACCATAGAATTCTGTTACCAGTTACCTGGTCACCAGTGAGTTATCAGTTACCTATCAGTTAATCTGCTGATTTTTCAAAAAAAGTGATCTAGTCTGCTCCCTGCATTAATCCACAGATTGAAGTTCCGGTGAGAAATCAGTGGTATGAGATGGATCATATAATTATTTTCAGTTCATGCCCCTACACAGACTTTTACTTCTGGCAATAAATACCTCCTTTAATAAAATAGTTCTAAAACTAGATAGCTGAGAGAGAATAAAGCATCAAACTTATTGAAGTGCCTGTTGAGATTTAGTCAATGTAAATTCAGATTTTAGTTATGTAATATAACATTTGATTTTTTTTATTGCAGCTCCAGGAAAGTTGAAGAGGATGAATATGAAGATGTAACAGGCAACCAGAAATGGGTATTAGCTCCAAGAACGCAAGACACAGATGCGACTCTTATATTAAACAAGTTGCTGAGGGAATATGACAAAAAGCTACGGCCAGACATTGGAAGTGAGTCCTCTTTTTCTTTCTGTAGAAAAGATGTACCATTGTCTAGCTAGAAATATTTTGTGTTTCTATTAATGATGGGCTTGATTTGCAAAGTTAAGATCTGGATCCAAACTTTGACAAAGATCAGGAATGTTCAGGTCCAGGCTTTTGGTTCAGGCTCAGTTCTAATGTAGTGTGGCAAAGCTCCGACCTTGTCTCCATGGGTCCCGCACTTCTAGGCGGTTTACGCTTGCCTCAGTGGCTCACTGTGACCATCCACATAGCCCTTCTCTCTTTAGGGCCAGGGTTACAGTTTACTGAGCCCTTTTCATCATAAGCCAGCAAGGAGGTTGGTGAAAGAACTCCCACAGTCTCTGTTGTCCCTAGGAGCTTATTTCAGAACAGTTAGCCTCCTGTCCTGATGGGTCTGTCTTCCCCTCCCAGGAGGTGTTTCTGTAGTGTTGGGGTTGGGGGGAACCCAGGCCCACCCTCTACCTGGGTTCTAGCCCAGGGAACCTAATGGTAGCAGCTGTTGGCAGCTGACCTTTCACTGCCAGAGTTGCTACATTTCCCTAAGCCACTTCCCCACAGCTCTCCTGCTTCTCTCTTCTTCACCCTTACCTTAGGGCTCCCTTACTGATGGTTTGAGGGTGTCTTCATTAACCAGCCCTTCAGCCACACTTTCGCTCCTCTGGCTCCTTGGCTGTCTTCAGCCTGACTGGAGTGAGCCCTTTTATAGTATCAAAAGGGCCTTAATTAGAGTCAGGTGTTCACATTACCTTAATGGCCTCACCTGACTCTTTGCAGGTTAATTGGAGTCAGGTGTTCCATTAGCCTGGAGTAGCCCCTGCTCTGGTCACTCAGGGAACAGAAAACTGCTTCTCTAGTGGCCAGTATATCTCTCTTCTACTACTCTGATGTTCCCAACTGGACTGGGTCTATCACAGTAGGTATTCAATCCTAGCATTTTATAGCAATTTACAAATACTAATTCTTACAGCACACTTAGGAGGATGCTCAACATGATTAGAGCTGTTTTACAGAGGGGCAGTTTGGTGCACAGAAATATTAAATGGCTTGTCCAGGATTATATGATTGGTCGTTGGCAGAATCAGGAATATATTTATGTCTATTTGAGTACCCAAGACAAAAAAAGCTCTCTGTGCATCCTGACAAATGATTAAAACAACAGTTCACAAAACCAACAAAAACAGCAACAGAAGCCCAGCGGACTCATATCTGGCCCCCTTCCAACAGTGCTTTATAACTACATATGTTCCTTTGCCAAAGGGCCTCCTGCAGCTCAGAAGGAAGGGGCTGGATTTGTCTTTCTGAAGATGAAGAGCAACTTGTGAAGAGTTTCCTAAATCTTCCAATCAGAAGCCAGGGGAAATGTCTCCCGGGTGATCAGATGGAATGTGGGAGTCTAGTGGCAATATGGATATATGATAGGAATTGAATTAGATAAGAACAAAGCAGATATCTTTCTATAATCAATTCTTTTGACTCACTTGCTCATACAGCAAGATTTTTTTCTTCTGTGACAATATATATGAAGTTCTAGCTTCCATTTTACCATCCCTTGTGGTTATGCACATTTTGGTCATAACCTTTGAGAGAGAGAAATAAAGAGTCAATATAGCTTTTTCATTTCCCTCACTTCATGTATTGGTAGGGGAACAAAAAAAAAAGTTAAGGGAATTAACCTAAAATGCCCAACTGTGCATGCTCTGCTATTGATAGATTTTTACAGAGAGATCAGGGAGATAATCCCTAGCGCTGAGTACAAACAGAACAGAAATGCGGTGACAGCAAGTGTATTTAATGTACCCTCTAGAAGTTCTCTGTTCTGGTCAGTCCTTATTGTTATAACAAGTGCCAACCAGCTAGGCACTAGTACAATTCTAATAAATCTGTCCTATACTAATAGAACATCTCTACATAAGGTGCTTTAATTAGTAATTACAGTGATATTTCCATCATACTGGAAAAAAGCATAACTGATAGAAGTTTGTGCTTTTACTGTACAGCAACAGTTAATCTTACCATCCCCCTAGACTGGTTTCAGCAAATCTTTAATACCCAATGGAATCATGTTCTTCTGAGTTGCAGCAGGAACAAGGTTCCCAGCCATCAGTAACATCTGCAAGAAATGTTGGGACTGATATTTCAGTTTGCTCAATACAACCTGTCCTAAGATCACTAACTTTGGAGATAAATCATCTCTCCGACACAGACCTGAATAAACAGGATAAATTGGGTATGCTTCTGGGGGGCGAGATAATAATTCAGAATCGGGGAGTGAGCTTCCACAAGGTTAGTAGTGGTCATATATTTTCTCCAGCATTGAAAAGGTCATTTACTGCCCAAATAATTCCCATATTGTTCCCCCCTAAACAGTCACAAATCTTGTTTTTGATAAAGTAGTTGCATTACACAGCACAGGATAAAGCATTTACAGTTCTGGATTTTGTCAATGAAGTTTATGTATAGGGGTCCCATAATTTCAGTCCTGCAATGAAGCACTCCCCGACCATTAATTAACTTACCCCCATAACAGCCCTGTGATGAAGGGAAGTAATATTGCTATTTTACAGATGAGGCACTTACCCAAGGTCAAACAAGAAGCCTGAGGAAGGATCAAATATTGAACTCAAGCCTCCTGCATCCCAGGCCCGTACTGCAATATTACCCTTTCCTCTCCCACAGAGCACAGCCATAGGTGGCTTTACTAAGCCAAAGCATACAAAGCTCCTAATGTCGAAGTATGTGAACTAAGGAAAAGAGCTAAGCTAAATTTTCTCTTAAGAGCATCCAGAGATACAAATATATTGCTTGAGATAGATGAATGTAGTATATTAATCCTCCTACCTTAACTGTGGTATCTGTCTCATAAAAGGATCAGGGTGGAAAATGCATTAGACATCCTGGGGCGTAAAAGAGAAAGCACACAGTCTGGAATATTAAGAAAAAATTGGAGTTACATGAGATACTAAATATACCACTGGGTCAAATACAATGTTTAGTATCCAAGCAGAAGTTAAACTGATGATAGACACAGAGTTAAACCTGTCCTGGGGTACAACAGACTACTCATCAGGAGCTTTTCATTTGTTCAACATTTCCTATTTTTAATGGAGCAGTGGCTACTCATCATTCTATGCAACTTTGCTATGCACTTGGTTATTCCAGTTCTTTACACTGAGGCCAAGATTTTTGATAATGGAAGCCTAAAACTAGGCTCTTAAAAAGGTGGCCTGATTGTCAAAAGTGCTAAGCACCCAGCAGCTCCCAGGGAAGTTAATATGAGCTGCTGGTTGTTTAGCACTTTTGAAATTCAGACCATGTCTTTAGGGGCCTATGTAGGCACCTAAACGTGGGCACCCATATTTGAAATTCTCATTCCAAAAGCAGAGGGAGAAGAGGATTGTGAGAGGAAAAAGGGGTATGTGTGTGTGATTGGCACAGCATAAAGCTCATGCAGTGAAATGATCTATGGTCTTATACTCTGCCCTTGAGATCTGAGTGCCCACATGATATATTTCAGTCACATCACATCCCAGCCAGGAATATCACCCTGCAGGGGATCTAAATGCATAGGAGGCTCATGCTGCTGGAAAATATGGCAAAGTCACTATCTTTCCAAACCCACCCTCAGAGCTGTGAGACATGACAACAAGTCTGCAGGCACTGGGCCTGGATGAAGGGAAGTGTCTGACCCAAGCAATAGGCAGAGGTGCTACAGGGCATCACCTCCCTTATGCCTTTACAGGAGGCATGTAAGTCAAAGGTACCCTTTGAGACTTTATAATCAAAGCAGTACTGTACTAGAGGTACACCTGATCCTAGTCTCCTATGGCTGCACACTTGGGAGAGGTTTTCCCTCCCTAAGCATCACAGCTTCCAAAGATTTGGGTTTTAGCTGTTGTATTGGCAGTTTTCCCATGTCACAGAGCAATAATTATTTTCTGAATAGAAAAAAAGAACGCATCCTATATTAACAGTTTATAGCAGAAGACTGATAAAAATGTCTAGTATCTGGGCCACACAATTACTCCTAGCCATAGTCCTGGGACTAACAATACCTGCTCTGGGGCAAGTTATGGGTGCAAACTCAAGGAGCAGGATGCATTGGCTCTTACCTGGAAAGCGCCTTCACTGTGCTCTGAAGCCTCTCCCACAGCCAGATACTCAAGGGCCTGCTCCAAATCCCACTGAAGTCAAAGGAAAGCCTCCCATTTACTGCAGTGGGCTTTGCATGAAGCCCTAATGGCTAGAGTCACAAAGGGACCTAGGCACTGCAGTACTGCACCTCTCAGTGCCCTGCTGCCTAATGGAATTCCCAGTCCCAAGCTGGGCAGCCAGGTTCCCCAGGCATTGTGTGGGGAGAGCTGGGTCTCTAAAAAAGAAATTCACTGAAGCCAGCAAGCTGATTTCTGCCATCAGACATGCACAAAACCCATGAAATCCTGAGGCTGCTGAGTTGCTTGGCACCCCAGTTCATGCCTAAGCCCTGGTAGGATTCTCAAACTAGGCATTTCTGCATCTACCTTGCTTGCAGGACTTGAGCCAGTAGGCAGACTGTGAGCATGCCTAATCCACACAAAGGATGATGGGGGATGAGAAGTTTAGGGGCTGGCTAGCATGTGTGTCCCCCATTATACTCAATAGTCAGGGCACTTACTTGGGATGTGAGAGATAAAGTTCAAACTGACTCATGTGGACCCTCCATCTCCTAGGCAGGTGCCCTAACGACCAGTCTATGGTATAGTTGGAGGGCTCCCAGCCCCTCCTCTTGAAGCTGTTCCACTCTCTCTGTTCATTAATGCAGGGAGGTGATGCTGACTCACACACATCCCAGTGCCCTCACCACGGTGCTATTGGTTATAATGGGGAGTGGCTCTCTTCCCAAGAAAGGGCTGATTTTGCTCAGGTGCCTAACTCCAGGAGAGGTTTCACATCTGTGAAACCTGATCACAGACAGGTATCTCCTTCTGACCTGTTGGTTAGTTCTGTAAGTCCCTTAGGAGATCTGGGTCCTAAGCCCCACCCCCTTCCTTAGCATTTCATTCCTGGCTAGCTTAAGAGGCTCCGTGCTCAGCATTCTGACATCCCTTTCTTAGCATCTAACTCTCCCCAGACAATGCATAGAGAGCCTATGTCTAACTCAGGCCTGTCAATTCCATGCACCAGGACACCTAGGAGTTAGGCATTGCCACACTGAGCATTGCAACACCTAAATCCCTTTTGTGACTCTAGCCAAAGCACATATCTGGCTATGGAGTAACGTCAGACCTCACCAGAGGAAAGGGATTTTCCTAACATACAGGATTAAGCTCTGACATTTAGTTTGAGTACAAATATTGGCCCTAAGACCTAACTTCATATTTATTTATCTAATGACAAGTGAAATAACTGACAAAGCAATAGGCCACTGAGTGATTTATAATAATGCAGCCTGAAATCCAGACAGCCCAAACCTTACTTATCCCCCATTAATTGGTCACATTTTGTCATTTCCATAGAGGTTTTTAATCAAACAATACTAACTTGCCTACTAATATAGCTAACATTTTTTAAACACCAAAAAAACAGTAGCACATGACAAAATATATATCCTTTTAAATTAATTTATTTTAATGTCTCTTTATTTCCCAGCCATCTTATGTCCAATTTAGTCCATGACTGGTTTTCAATTTTTAGAAGTGTCTGGAAAAATGAAGCTAGTTTTATTATATTGTTAAGATCTCATTTTTACATGTAACATAGTTCATCTTGGACACACATGCAGAGATCAGAGAAGGCTTCATTGCTTCAGAAGTCCAATTTGTGACACCTTCCAGGGAGAGTCATTGTGTTCTCTGAAGTAATTTTATATCTAGAAGATAACAAGTGGGCTGTTTCTTTTATGGTTGGTGAAAGTCATATAAGGGAGAAACTTCACATATATAGTAGGACTTGCTCAGTATGCAGTGGGGCACATAATGCTCCTCCCCCACCACAGGAAGTCTATGTGGGCAGAAGGAGAGAGTGAGGGGCAATGGAAGGGTGAGAATAAGAGATAAGAGGGGTCATCAAAGAGAAGAGAGGGATGTGACAGGACAAAAGAGAGAAGGTCAGGACAAAAAAAAAAGAGAAACTGTGGATGTAGCAAGAAAGAGAGGCGATGGAGAATGATGTGAGGGGGACAGGGGCAGGCGGAAGTGAAGATAGTAGAGAGAGCACCTAGAAGTGAGAAAGGAGGGTGGGAGGAGGAGCATCGCATCATCTCTCCAAATTTACAACAAGAAG
Source organism: Chelonoidis abingdonii (assembly GCF_003597395.2). NCBI lineage: Eukaryota > Metazoa > Chordata > Testudines > Testudinidae > Chelonoidis > Chelonoidis abingdonii. Next base: position 248,365,844 of record NC_133769.1, on the reverse strand, counting down.
TAAGACAAAGAGTTTGTTCCATAACATTTGACAGTAACATGCCCTCAAACTATGTGTGTTTTAACATTGGCCCACAGGAAGCACCCCGATGCACCTCAAAGCACCCTGATGCACCCAGACTTGTGGCATACAAAGGCATATTGAGCCTCTTGCTATGAGATCTCTCTGTCCTCTCTCCAGAGCCCTTAGCATCCCATCCATTTCTAACACTGCAGTAATGACTATCTAGTGCTACCTGCCAGGGCTATGCAGCTGGACCCTCATGAGGGCCTGTGCACTTTCTATTCTTCCCCCTCATTTGAGGCCACTATAAATTTATAAGAGTTGTGTATGATTCTTTTCACATCTACTACTTCACCATTGCTAATGAAACCACAGGTTTCTCATGATTACTTTTATGTCATCTGGAGTACCTGATGTTTCTGTAACTTGAAAAATAATATTACCTCTCTTGACTCAAGCAGTTAACCAATATATGGGGTCCTACAGATTGTTTCTCTTAGGAGGAGAAGTTGATGCTGTAGTCAGGTATTTCTTTTATACAACTCTATTTATTTACAAAGAATGTACATTGAACAAAGCAGGAATCAAACATCAGGAAATAGTCTCTTTGCTCATAATTCCAAGCCTCTTTCAGACTGGCACTCCATCCCAAAAGGTCTCCCTCGCTAGGGTTTTTCTCAGGCCTACACTCCCAGTGGTTGTCCTACTGTCTCCTCGGCTTTCTGCTGCTTCTCTGTTAACTTCTCTGGTGCTTCTCTTCTCACACACAGCTCCACCAAAACCAATACCTATTCTTCCCACAGTGAAATCCCTCTTCCCACATAGCTCAGATGTGGCCTGTAGTTTGGGTAATAGCTCTTATTATTTCAGTTCTCTTATTCCATAAATGAACTTAATGGTTTTGTCTATTTTGCATAGATGAAGGGTGGCTGTTTCATCCACCAGCTTTAAGGAGATTTCACTCAACTCCTGGGAGAGCAATAATATTGGTAGGAGTCTTAAGTGTGCTGCTACTGTTTGCAGCAAGTCTTTGAATTCATAGATGGAACAGAAACCACGGAGGACCGATGATATCACACCCACAAATTATGAGAATGTTCAAATTTTTTGTGGTCTGTTTGAATCTTCTTTGGGGCAGAGGGGAACGCTGTCTGGGAAACAGCTTACAGAGAGATGGGAAAATGGTCAATAGGAATGGAGTGAGAGGAGATCTATGATAAAACCCTCAAGAATTTACACCTGTGAAGAGCAAGTCTATAACACCATTCTGGGTTTCTATGATACCACACAAGCTCCCTGAACTCAGGTCAGAAAAAAATCTCCAGTACCATTATTAGCTCTTTAATGCTCATACACTCAATTTATTCTACATATAGGCCAATCATTTCTATCAACAAAGCTTCTTACAAATGTAGGTCCCACCCCTATAACTGGTAGCCTACAACCTTCATAAAACCCAATGGACTTCAATGGGCTACTGTGCAGGCACAATTGTCTGTGCGCATGCTGTCAGTTGCAGGATGAGAGTCTTATGTCCTAAGCCAGCAAACACTTGTGCTCATGCTTAACTTTCCTCAAGTCAGTTGAGCTGCCCACATGAGTAAAGGTAACCACATGCAAAATAAATACATAAATAATAAGAGCTAGCTCTTATCTAAGCATTTCCAGGACTGGAGCCTTATTCATGGCTTCTGTCCAGGGATAAACCCTTCTTAGAAGAACTAAAGGGCTTGAATCCCTCCACTCTGAAGTGGAGATGAGAACATATCCACTCATCACATTAGTGAACAAGATTGCCCATTCCAGACTTAGTCTGGGCTGTAAACCAGGTATGTAATGTTTCTGTTATGTTGAAGTATGAATTAAGATCCTGAATGGATTTTTCCCCTCAATGATTCTCTCTCTTTAAAAAAATGTAATTCTAGGAAAATGAATTACATATTTTACACACTATCAAATGACAATTACTACTATAAAACATAACAGGAATCAGATCTGCCCAAATGAAGGGAAATAGAAGATTTAACAGTCACAGACTGTCTGTAAGAGTCTCTCTGATTGATGACAATGGGAAAGCACTTCTCTATGAGCCAAGTGCTTTCACCAGAGGAAAAACAAATCTGAGCAGAAAAGAAGGGCTTGCAAGATGGGAGTTGTTTCCAGGCATGTATTAAACCATTTTTTTAAATTACAATATGATTTATATGTTAATTTGAGGGACTTTTTATGGACCCTTCCTTCTTCTGTAGAGGAGGCACTAGCAGGGAGGAAAACCCTGATCCTGCAGTCAGGTGTAAGCCCTGTGGCCAATAGGATACAGTACTCTGTGGGCACTAGGGTCTATATGTGTGGGTTCACATGCAGGATTTGGTAGACATCTATGCACATGCTTAACTTCTATTCACCTGCTTAAAGTTAAGCATGTGCATGCATGTTTGCAAGTTAATTCTGTGACTAGCCAGGAAGAAGAATATAAACATTCTTTGTTTAAAACTTTAAAGTTGACAGGAGATTTATACAAAATAAGGGATTATCATTAGCCTGTTGAAGGAATTACCTAACAGATAATCAGGATAAATAGCAGCCTGATGTTTACTACTAGACCCAGGGTTCTCACTACTCGTATGACTCTCAGCACTGCCTATGCAAGACAAGACATGCTTGCTTTTTCAAATCAGCCTTCTGTACAGACAACCCATTATCCACCACCCACCCAAGAGTAGTAAAGCCTTCTTCTTCATTCATTCATTTAGAAGCAAGCTACATGTGATGCAAGAAATAGAACTGTTCATATTTTTCATGCAAACCTATTTTTGGCAAAATGGCAGAATGGCTTTTTCATTAAAATGGAAATTTCCATGGGAAATATTTATAGTTTAAAAAAAATCCGGTTTTTGTAAAAAAAGAAAATTTAATCAAGACAATTCCAGCAAAAATGAAATCTTATTGCCACCATTTCTTTTTTTTTTTATGGGAACAAAAACTATTTCCTGACCAACTCTAACAACTCTCACCATATTTCAATACAAAGAATATTTCTTAAAACCACATTCATCAATTTTCTCAGTCACATAGTATTCCTGCAACAAAATGTCTTACCCCAGCCCCCCTAGGGAACTACATTTTGCAGAACACCATGGCCTCAATTCACGAAGGAACTTAGGCATGCAACACTCAGCATCACTACGCTGAACGTTTAGGCACCTATAAAATCAGTGGAATTCACAAATCCTACAATAGGTACCTACACTCCCTATACAATGAATGGGGAGAGAAATGGGGCTAAAAATGGGATTCACAAAAGCCAGCACATGAGGCGGCTCTTCATCTCAGATATCCAGTAGGCGATGCCAAAGTAAGCAGGGTGCCTTAAGCTCAGAGAGTTTTGCACCTAAGTCAAGGCTGGAGGGAGGCATCTCCCTCTTCTTGGGAGTCTCAGCTGCAAACACTCTCTTGACCTTGCCTGTGGTTGTTAGCCCTCCTGCATAACTTTTAGCCTAGTGCTTAGGGTACTCATTCGGGATGTGAGAGATCCCCAGTTCAACTCCCTCCTCCACTTCAGAAAGAGAAGAGATTTGAACAGGGATCTAATACCTCTCGCTTGAGTGCCCTAACCATTGGGATATAGAATGGGGCAAGGGGTGCCCTCCATCTCTCCTGTTGAAACCATTCCACTGTGGATAAATAATGAGAACCCTTAAGCTAGCCAATGGCAAATGCTGACCAGAGGGATGTGTGCTAGCCCCACCCCTCTCTGAGTCCAGTACCTCAGTCCAGGCTGCAAAGAGGCACCTATTTCTGCTAGTGAGTCATGAATTGGGGGGAACATTTCCCTCCCCTAAATCATGTTTGGGGCTCAAAACAATACAGATGGGGGAAGACTCCCCCTTCTAGCCTGTTACCTAGTGTAGGGGTTCTCAAACATCATTGTACCATGATCCCCTTGTGACAACAAAAATTACTACAAGACCCCAAGAGCAGGGACCGAAGCCTGAGCCCGTCCCAGCCTCACAGCCCCTGGTGGAGGGGAGCAAAAACCAAAGCTCAAGGTGGGGGGCTTTGGCCGCAGCCTTGGGTGGTGGGGCTTGGGCTTAGGCTTTGGCTTCGGCCTCGGGAATAGGGGCTCAGACTTCAGCCCTGGGCCCCAGCAAGTCTATCGCCAGTCCTGATGACTTCATTAAAACAGGGTTGCAATCCACTTTGAGGTCCCAACATACAATTTGAGTACCCCTGGCCTAGTATATAAGATGTAGGAGATGCCTAGCTCAATTCCCTCCTCCTCCCGTGGGAGAAAAGGGATTTGAATGGGGATGAATCAACTAACTCTGGACTACAGAGTCATTCTAACTCTAGCCCACTTAATAGTTAAATAAACAATTATTTAATTAAAAATGGAACATCTTCAACAAGAAAAATGACCAATGGGAACTGCTGGAAGCGGCACGGGCCGAGGGACATACTGGCCACCACTTCCAGCAGCCCCCATTGGCATGCATCAGTGAACCGCGGACACTCGGAGCCGTGATTGGCTGGATCTGTGGATGGGGCAAGTAAAAAACCAGCCCAGCTTTCCCTACACAAGCAGCAACCTCAATTTGAGAAACACTGCTTTAGGCACCTACAAGGTTAGGAGGCAGCTAAGCAGGAGTTTTGTGAATCTCAGTGATGTCTAAAAATGGAAGCTAAGTGCCTTTGTGGATTGCCCCTAAAGCTACTAGTTAGAAATTCCCATGGCTCACAGCCACCATGCACGGGGGTGGGGGGTTTCATGTTTTCTAGCACTTGGCTAAGGATTTAAAAGGGATCAATTCTTGCCACATGCAAAGGTGGCCTTGTCTACATGAGATAGTTTATCACCTTGGTTTATTATATCTCTCCTTCACAAGAGCTGGCTTTTTAAGTTGTCTGAAGTTGTAATTAAAGAATGACAAGTGGGCAAGAAGTTGACTTCAAGACAACTCATTCATGAATCCATTTTAGCTGAGACAAAACAAGAATGGCTTATACTGATTTTACAAATCTAGTTCATGAGGGCTGTTTAAAACATGGGGACCATGCTATTTTTAATTAGTAAATTTGAGTCTTGCCCCTCTTATGCATTGGTATTAATGGAGCTAGGTAGACAGTCCAATGAGAGCAGACTCTCAATTTTTCAAGGCCATATATATATATATGGAGCGACTGGATAGCGTAGTGGTTAAGAGCGCCGCCCTTTGATATGGGAGACTGCCCTTTGATACGGGAGACCAGGGTTCAAATGCTGGTTGGTACCCAACTTTCCAGTAGGGGTCCTTGGGCAAAAGACCCCCTAACGCTTCACCTGCCTACCTCAAATATGAGAGTGACATGAACTAGGAGAGTCATGCCAGCTTGGACATCACCTGGATTAACAAGGTCCGTGTCAGATGTTGAGGAACCAGAACAATCTGATGATAAGTGGGCTACTAGAACAAACCATTCATGGATGAGACAAGGTAACCTGGAATTGATGGAATGCTACTACAGCAGTAGACCTAATGAGAGGGGATATATGAAATGTATGAGGGGACTATGGATGGACAAAAGACCTACATCCACACTTACTGAGAAACAGCTAGTTACCCAATGCTTCAACATAGTAAAGAGGAAGCTGCTCTCACAGCTTGAGATAGACCAACTCCACATTACATCCCAGACTCAAGAAGACCTGGAAGAACAAGTGGATGTGCAGCCCACACCTGAAGCTGAAACTTCACTGCCACCCTTTACTAAACTCTCATTTATACAAAGAGTATTGAACAACAGCAGGAACAAGCACATGCGGAATAGTTGACTTTGCTCATAATTGCCAGCCTTTTAGACTGGGCACTCATCCAAAAGTGCTCCTCGCTAAGGGTTTTCTCAGGCCTACACCTCCAGTGGTTGTCCTACTGTCTCCCGCTTTCGCTGCTTCTCTGTTAACTCTCATGGTGCTCTGCTCAACACAGCCCACCAAACCAATACTATTCTTCCCAGTGAAATCCGCTTCCAAGCTCGAGTGGCTGCATGTGCTGAGGTAATGAGTTTTATCAGTTTCTATCCATAAAACAATGGTTTGTCTTTGCATAGATGAATGGGCTGGTTTAATCCACCAGCTTAAGGAGATTCACTCTCAATTCCGGGAGGACAAATATGGTAGAGTCTTAAGTGTGTTGCTACTGTTTGCAGCAGTTTTGATATAGATGGACGACCACGGAGGACCGAGGATATCAACCCACAAATTATGAGGATGTCAATTGTTGTGGTCTGTTTCGAATCTTTCTTTGGGCAGCAGAGGGAACGTAGTTGGGAAACAGCTTCCGGAGAGGGAAAATGGTCAAAGGATGGATGGAGAGATCTATGATCAACCCTCAATGTTACAACCGTGAAACATCCTATAACACCATTCTGGTTTCTAGTCGACCACACAAGCTCCTGACGGTCAGAAAAAATCTCCAGTACCTTTATAGCCTTGTAATGCTCATAAATTATCTCATATAGGCATCATTACAACAAGCTTCTCAAATGTAGGTCCCCCCTATACTTGCGCTTACACCTTCAAACCCAATGGACTTAATGGGCTACTGTGCAGAACAAGCTTTGCGCATGCTGTCGTGCAGTCAAGCTTAGTCCAAGCCAGCAAACACTGTGTATGGCTTAACTTTCCTCAGTCAGTTGGAGCTGCCCACATGGTAAAGTAACACGACACAAATAATAAAATATAAGTTAGCTCTTATCTAAGCATTTCAGGCATGGAGCCTTATATCGTCTCTGTCCAGGATAACTCTAAAAACCAATGGCTTGATCTCCACTCTGAGTGGAGATTGAGATTGCAATCTCACTTTGAACAAGATTGCCCCTTCCAGATTCTTGTTCCCGGGATAACCAGTTGTAATGTTTCGTTATGTTGAAGTCATGATTATAAGCTGAATGATTTTCCACATATTCTCTCTCTTTAAAAAAAATAATCTCAGGAATGATACATATGTTCACACTATCAATGAGAATTACTACTAAATAAAGATAACAGACAATGCCATGTAAGGGAAATAGAGATTTATAACAGTCACGACTGTCTAAGTCTCTCTGAATGCATGGAAGCATTCGTATGACATGTCTTACCAGGAAAAACGAATTGAGCAGAAAGAAGGTTGCTCAGATGGGGATGGTGTTCCAGGCGTATTAACCATTTTTTTATACAATGATTTAGATTTATGAGGACTTTTTATGGAACCCTTCTTGTTGTAGGGAGCTAGCGAGGAAACCTTGAAGTTGCAGGTGTACTTGGCACAATACAGTACAGATCTTTGTGGGCACTAGGTCATATTTGGGCTTCACTCAGAGATTGTACAGACACTTCATTCAATAAGTAACATCAGCTTTCAATCCGTATTAGCCAAAGTAAGCCTTTAAAATTTAGCCTTAGATGCTTTATACATAAAGGATTACATTAGCTGTTGCGCAAGAATTACTCTTAAGATATCAGAAAATTCCTAGTTTACGAATTAACAGATCCGTTCTTACGATCGTATACAGCTTATTACGCTATGCAGCACGTAGATAGCTATGCTTTCATACGGTTTCCTGTAGCAACCCGATCTCAGCATGCGAGTCCAAACGCTGTTCAAGTCTTTGTAAGCATCCCATTTCCCACCCATAGATAGCAGCTGTACAGTGATGCAAGAATGACTTCATATGCATGCAACACTTATTGTCAAATGCAGTGGCTTTTCATTAAAATGGAAATTTAATGAAATATGGTTTAAAAATCGTTTGTAAAAAAAGAACTTTATCAACGTTGCAAAATTGAAATCTTTTAACCATTTCTTTTTTTTTATGGAACAAAACTAGTTTGCCAACCTAAACTCCACAATTTCATACAGATATTTAAAACCAAGCATCCAGTTTTCTCAGTCATAGGATTCTGCAACATTGTTACCCCGCCCTGGACTACTTGCAGCACATGGCCTCATATACGAGACAACATACCCTCATACGCGAACACGTCCTACGCTGCACGTTGCTTATATCAGTGGATTCACAATCCTAAAAGGTCTACACTCCTATAATGATGGGAGAGAAATGGGCAAAAATGGATTCGTTCAAAGCTAGCACATGAGGGCTTTCACTTCAGATACCAGATAGCTGCAAGTAACGGGCCTTAGCTCAAGAGTATTTGCCTAGTCAAGGCGGAGGATTCATCTCCCTCTCTTGGGATTCAGCTGACCTCTTGACCTGTGCTTGTTAGCTCTCTGATAACTTAGTAGTGTTGGTTACTCATTCGGGAGAAGGATCCCAGTAACGTCCCTCCTCCTACTTCAGATACAGGTAGAGTTTTGTAACAGGATAATTCTGCTCTAGGACCTACTCATGGATATAGAATGGCAGGTCCCTCTGATCTCTCTGTTAACATTCCATGTGGATAAATAGGAACCTTAATAGCCAAATGCAATGCACACGAGGGATGTGTGCGCCACCCCTCCCTGATCCAGTACCTCGTCACAGGCGCAAAGAGGCACTAACCTTTCGCTAGTGTATGAATGGGGGACTTTCTCCCTAAATCATTTGGGCTCAAAACAATACAGATGGGGAAGACTCCCTCTACCTGTATCTGTAGGGTTCTCAACAGTTGTACCTGATCCTTGTGACAACATAAATTCTACAGACCCAAGCAGGGACGAACTGAGCCCGTCCGCCTCACAGCCCTGTGGAGGGAGCAAACAAGCTCAAGTGGGGTTTGGCGCAGCCTGGGTGGGGCTTGGGCTTAGGCTTTGCTTCGGCTCGGAATAGGGCTCAGACTCAGCCCTGGGCCCGCAGTCTATCGCCAGTCCTGTGACTTCATAAAACAGGTTGCAATCCACTTGAGGTCCAACATACATTTGATGTACCCTGGCTAGTATAAGATGTAGGAGATGCCTAGCTCATTCTCCTCTCCTGGGAGAAAGGGATTTGAATGGGATGAATACTAATGGATACAGAGTCATTCTAACTCTAGCCCACTAATTAGTAATAACATTATTAATTAAAATGGATTTCACAGAAGACAATGACATGACTGGAAGCGGCACGGCCGAGGACATACTGCACCTTCCAGCAGCCCATTGCGCCACAGGGAACCGCGGAACTCGGAGCCGTATGGCTGGATCTGATGGGGCAAGAAAAAACCAGCCACTTTCACACAGCAGCAACTCATTGAGAAACACGCTTAGGCACCTAAAGGTTAGAGGCAGCTAAGCAGGAGTTGTGAATCTCAGTGATGTCTAAAATGGAAGCTAAGTGCTTTGTGATGCCCCTAAGCTACAGTTAGATTCCCATGGACAGCCACCATGACGGGTGGGGGGTTCATGTTTCTATGCACGGCTAAGGATTTAAAAGGGATCATCAATGCAAAGTGATTGTTCTACGAGATAGTTTATCACCTTGGTTTATATATCTCTCCTTCACAAGGGCTGGCTTTTTAAGTTGCTTGAAGTTGTATTAAGAATGCAAGTGGGCAGAAGTTGACTTAAGACAACTCATTCATGAATCCATTTTAGCTGAGAGAAACAAGAATGGCTATACTGATTGTACAAATCTAGTTCATGGGCTGTTTAAAACATGGGACCATGCTTTTTAATTAGTAATTTGAGTCTTGCCTCTTATGCTTGGTAATGAGCTAGTAGACGCCAATGAGGCAGACTCTCATTTTCAAGGCTATATATATGATGGAGCGACGGATAGTAGTGGTAGAGCGCCGCTATATGGAGATGCCCTTGATACGGGGACGCAGGTTCAAATGCTGGTGGTACCAACTTTCCAGTAGGGTCCTTGGCAAAAGACCCCTAACGCTTACCTCCCTACCTCAATATGAGTACGTGACTAGGAGAGTCATGCCCTTGGACATCACTGGATTAACGGTCCGTGTCAGATGTGAGGAACCAGCATCTGATAAGTGGCTACTAGAACAAACCTTCATGGATGACAGGTACCTGGAATTGAGGAAGCTACTACAGGCAGTAGACTAATGGAGGGATATATGAATGTATGGGGATATGGATGGACAAGCGACCCGACTTACTGAAACAGCTATTACCCAATGCTTCAACTAGTAGGAGTGCTCTCAAGTTGAGACAGATCTCCAACTTACTTCGCCAGACTCAAGAACCTGGAAACAAGTGCTGTGCAGCCCCTGAGTGAAATTCACGACACCCCTCCATTGCAGCGCACAGCAGCTGATATGAGATAAGTCTGAGAAACTAGCTACAGTCAATCCTCGAGACCCATTACCAAGGCTCATGGAGAAGTACCATCAGATAGTATGTTAGAAGATGCCATAAAGCTCATCAATCCCTACTACCACCACTCAACCAAGAACTGGTATACGCTCAGCCTCTGATCCTGGAGATCTTGCACACAACGAAGAAACAATGCCCACCTGGAATAAAGTTGGAGGATAGATCAAGGCAACCAGGCAGTTAGTCGAGCTAAGGGAACTAGAAGAGTGTAAAGTAAGTAAGATCGGCTCTGAAAAAATAACAAGGGCCTGCTCTCTGAAGCCCTAACGAACGCTAAAGACGTCACAGCAGCTACGCTCAGGAGATGACTAGAAAGAGCCAACAAAGTAATGTCCTTCGCTACCGATCTCAGGTCTCCCCCGAGTGGACAACAAATACACAGGCAACTGAACACATGAGACATGGAGAAAGAGAAGACTAACCAGTGCCAAAGTGGTGCGAGACGAACAGGCAGGCAATTCCACGAACAAAACGCTCACCTCACAGTAGAAGAACTCAGCAGCGTCAAGACTGAAAGACCGGAAGCACCTGGACACGATGACTACCACACCTACTGCTAAAAATACAGCAGGTGAACACCTAGTCAGCACAGATGAACAGCTGCAGCCAGCAGCATACACAAGGCAAGGACAGTGCTGATCTTGAAGACCTGCAAGGACAGAATGTAATACCGGCCATATACCTGCCTCCACATGGGAAGTCTCAGGCTAAGCTGGAAGCTACGGACCTATGGCCAGTACTGAGAGCTCAGAGGTTTGGAACAACCAGTTGCTCTAGATAGGCGCTCCGCCTGACGCATCTACACAGCTGGATTGACTAAGAAGCCTACGATAATGCCGACTGGATTGCGAAGTTGCGCCTTCAGACGGCACTAGACTTTTTCCAGAACTCAGGGGATTATTGGAAGCAACCGGATGCAACTAAGCAGCTTGCAAGTGTCAGGCGGAATCACCAGGTGATGACACTGTCCCGGTCTGTGTTGCATAGCGTCTTAACCCCTCAGCGCAGCTTATCACAAGGATGGATTTGGGTACAGGTTCAGGAGTGGAACTACCCATGCAGCACCTCCATCTAGGGATGGATGTCACAGCTGTAAAGCTAAATGAATCGAGACATCGATCGCTAATCACTGACCGGATCTACAGCTGAGAATACGGTGTCATTGGACGGAGAAGTGTGAGCGGATGCGTATGAGTGAGAGGGAAGTAGTCCAGACTGGATGGGTGGAATCCCCGGCCCATAGCAGACATACAGACCAGCTACAAGTACCTTCCACCCCGTCATTGCCGAAGCGGCGCCAGGAGCGCACTCGCAAGTTACCGGCTAAGCCGTCTGGCCGCTCGTGGCCATCCGCTCCAGCTACCCTCGTCTCTCCCCTGCCTGTATTGGCTGGGGGCCTGCGGCTGCGCTGTGCCCCCGGCAGTCTCCTGCACGGGTTTCCCCGTCCCCGGAGACCCGCCACCGGCCGAGGCGCTTGGTGCTCTGTGGCCCGCACCGCCTCACGCGTCTCGTGGCGGCGGGTGCGGCGCAGTGGGGAGCGCGCGTGTTGCCGCCTCGGCCCTCCGTCGCTGTGTATTGGGCCTCCCGTGGCGGTGCTCGGACCCGCTGTCATGCAGCGCCGCTGCCTCCTGCCCGTGTTCCCATAGAGGCCCCGGTGCAAGATGTGCAGCCCCTCGGCCAGTCACCGGGTGAATTAGCTGCGCGGCCCGATCCCTGACCTCTTCTCTTTCCTCCTGTCTCCTCCGTTGGTGCGCTGTTGTGTATTGCTGTTCTTCCGCTCTTTCTACCACGCGGGTGACGTCTGTGGCTCCTGGCCCAGGCGCCGGTCGCTCAGGGTTGAACCCCTGACCAGTCGGGGCCGTGCCTGTCCGGGGCGCGTCGGTGCGCAGCTTGTCGCTGGCGCCACCGTGGTGGCTGCCCCGCCCCGCCCGTGTATTGCGTCGTGGCGGGTGGCGTGCCTGCGTGCCGCCGGGCGGGCTGGCCCCGACCGGCGCTCACATGGCCCCGGGCGCGGCCCATCCGGGCCCTCCCGGCCGGGGCCCCTCTCCCCCTGTCGTCCGCGCTGCACGCCCCCTCCCCGCGGGCCTCCACGTAAGTGTGTCCGCCGGGGGGGTATGCCAAGATGCCCACGCCCCGCCGTACGGCGGCCGCCGCCCATGAGTTGCAACGTTCAGCTGCTACATAGAAGGATTCGCTGCGTCCCCCGCAAGTCGCGTCTTGTTCTCACGTGGGTGTTTTTTACGCCTCTGGTGTCATTGTGTGGGTCTACTTCACCTCCTCCTGATGACCTTGCGCTTTCCCGCTCGGCAACTACTCCCTGGCGGCACGGTATTCCTCAGCGCTTTTGTTTATTACGCCTGTGGGATTTGCTTCGGCTGGAGTAAGCCCCGGCTTGTGGAAGTTGTGTTTAAATGGGTGGAGGAGATTGTGTGTAATGTTGGGCCTAATAGGGGATTTCTTTATGTGTGAGTTGTTCTGGCATCTGACTGTTGGTGGGTATGGTGATCTCTTACATTACTTTACTCGGCTTTGTCTTTTTGCCCTTTAAGTTATTATTTGTTTTATTGTTGGAAGTCAGGCCCAGTTTTGTGTTTTTGTTAGTCGGTGGCAGTGCATCATGTTCTTCGTCGCTATCTGGTTGTCCTGTGTGGAGATCCTCTGCGTATAGTGTGTTCGGAGGCGAGTTGTCTGTAGACATGACAGGTGGCTTTAAAGTCTAAGCTTGTTTATACAAATTCTGTGCTCAATGTGATGGAACTCTGTGAGTGAGAAGTTTCTCAGTGATGACCTTCCTGTGTGTTATCCTGCTGGCTAGCAGCCTGGTTCATCTGTGCTGCCTAGCGTGTTTCATGCACTGCTGTTTAGTGTTCTTTAGCCAGTAGGTGTGGATCATTGTCTGTGCCAGGGCTGTCCCGGTTCTTCATTGTTCTGACCTGCTTCTGGATGTCTTCTACTTTGATGGTGACTGGTTTCTGTTCTGGCGAAGATTGCTTGCCCTGTTCTCAGGTCCGGCAGCCACTTTTGCACTTGGTTGTTATAGTCTTTCTCTTTCTCCCATGTTCTTCCAGTGCTGTTCAGTTTCTGCTGCTGTCATATTGTGTGTTGCACCTGCGGTTGGGAGTACACCTTGGCTGGTTCTTGGAGAACAGGGCATTTACTTTTTTGGGCCTTGCTTCTCATAGTCTATCTCCTTAGCCTGGTTAGCCTAGTGCTGTGAGTCTTTGTTTAGCAGTCTCTAGGGCTTCAGATGGAGTCAGGCCCTTGATTTTTCAGTATCCGAGTTCTCTTATCCTAATCTCTATCCACCCTTCTGTAGTTCCACTAGCTGACATACTTCTTCTCTGAGTTGCCTTGATCTTATTCCTCAAACCTTCATTTTCCAGGGTGGCGGTAATCTGTTGTTGCTCTTGATTGTTGTAGCAAAGCATCTCCAGGATTACAGACGCTGTAGCGTTATACAGTTCATTGGTTTGCAGTTGCATCGGGTAGGTAGTAGGGATGTCATGAGGGCTTTATTGGCATCTTCTAACATACTATCTGATGGCTTACTTCTCCACTGAGGGCCTTCGGTAATGGGTCTCAGGATTGACTGTAGTAGTTTCTCCATGATCTTTATTCTGCATATTTCAGCTGCTGTTGCTCTGCAATGGAGGG